>NC_030430.2:19765226-20065226 GCF_001660625.3 Ictalurus punctatus
GAGTGAGTGAGAGAGACAGTGAGAGAGACAGTGAGTGAGACAGTGAGTGAGTGAGACAGTGAGTGAGTGAGTGAGACAGTGAGTGAGTGAGAGAGACAGTGAGAGAGACAGTGAGTGAGTTCACCCAGTGATTGTATTTTTAGAGTTCAGATGCACACCCTGACACAGCCTTGATTAAAAGTGATATTTCTGACAAATTAGGATGCGTGCTGGAAGTAACCTTCTCCAAAGCCTTCATTATTAGATGCATGACAGACTTGAATATTTATAAAATACGTTTTAATAATTAATAACAGCAATCTGCTACAGTAATTCATCAAATTTGCACTTCAGCGGAGTATCCGTTTTCACTTTAAAATAATAATAAGGCAAACCCTAATGCCGACGAAAGGCAAAATTGCAACCTGCACTTGTCTGAAGCTCATCATAAGCTTCAGTGCATTCATGACATTTAGGTCAATGCAAAAAAAAAAAAAAAAAAAAACCAAAAAAACCCGACAGTGTTAATGATTTTTGTTCATCCTGCTGTTTTTGTCAGCACCGCTTTAACTGCACATTTCTGCACTGCAGAGAAGAAGAAAAAAAGGCTGTTGTGCTGTTTACTTGTTGTGCTGCTTCAGTTTTGCAGGAGGCTATACTGCATAAATAAAATCAGGAAACCAAAATGTTTTAGTGTAGAATATACAAGAAGCTGTTGTGGTTTTATCAAAAGCAAATTCTTTGTTTGAGTCAGCCAGCAACACTTCCTTTATGTGTTCTCTGACCAAAATAGCACACAGTTTCAGTAAAGCAACACTCTACCTCCTCGAGCTTTTTTTTTTTCTTTTCTTTTTTTAACAAAACACAGATACCTGTTTGAATTTGTGAAACGTTTAAGTCACAACAGGATTCTTCTTTCTAACTTATATTCCAAAATGTAGTTTTTAATATACTGTGTATGAAGAAGAATATAATGTCATTATAGACAAATAAACCAAGATGCATTAGAAGTCATGACCTACAGCCTAAGGGCCACACAAATAAACACACACATAAACACAAACACACACACACACACATTATCCTTCCGAGGACCCTTCCTTTGAGATGAATGTACCTAATTAATGCTTTGCCTTCACATAGTTTTTGGTTTTATAGTTATTATTAGTATTATTATTAGTATTATTAGTATTATTATTATTATTAATGAAAGCTGCTGTTTCTCTCTACGCAGTATTCTATGTGGGGACCAGCCAAATGTCCTCACAAAGTCAAAAAGTGGGGATCCTTGTGGGGACATGTAGTTATATAATAATAATAATAATAATAATAATAATAATAATAATAGTAAGGGTAAAATAATTTGGTATTAGGTAAAATGATAATAATAATGGTAAAATAAATAAATAAATCAATAAGAAATGACGCTGGTCGATGCAGGACAGTTTTAGCACGGTTGAAAAAAGCCTAAAGTGCTGACTAGTGTTTGTCTTTGTAAGAAGAAGGACACAGAAATTCCTTCGCCCTGTACCTGATGCAGCAGACATTTAGAGGACACCTGTAACTCATTCCTGCATTAAATAAGAGAGAGGAGGAGGGGGGAGGGGGGGTGGGGGGTATGGCAAAGTCTGTGAAGCACAGAAAATGTTTTAATGGTGGCCGGGGATCGAAGTTGTCAGCGAGGCTTCCTGTCTGGAAATGCAGTTTTTTTTGCTTAAAGTCACCTCCTCCTCTCATCTCATGCAGAAGACACAGGGACCTGCAGTGGGCAGGCAGAATTGGAGGAAATTGCTTTAAAAACACGCATGAGCGCAGGGAGCCGCAAAACAAATTTTAAGAGGTAACCTTGGAAATCAATTAAGCTTTCCATGTGAGCTGGAAATGTTTCCAAGGAAAAGCCACCCTGTTTAATTTCCCCCCTTGTTTCTTAAGGGACGTGCTGCCCGTCAAGCTGCATCTTACTAAAAGCTTTGTTGCTCTGCCTTATTTCATTTTAAATATGCGCTGGTAAAGAGTCGAGACGCTTGTTTAAGGAGTGACACGATTCGTCGTGGTGATTGTGGTGGCGTAGCTGAACGTCGATAACAGTTTTTAGGTTCAGCACAAAGGTTATTGATATTCATTTGGATGACGGTGTTTCATGAGAGAGAACGCGAGAGATGGAGAAAAGGAGAAAGGTTAAGGTGTATCTTATAAAATGGCCATATACATCCTTGGTTCTCTGCCAGGGGGCCCTGGTCTCCGTCTTTCACATTCTCTCTCACCGACTCTCTCACACGCGGCAGGTGGAGGTTTCTGCACTCCTAATTGATACCTAATCGAGCAGCTTGTGCTGTGTTCCCCCTGGAGGACGGGCCCTAATAGTGGCTTGGCTTGCTCAGCAGTGTGGCCCCAGAAACTGCTAAATGAAATATATCCTAGCAGATAATGACTCTGAGTGACACGCTCTGACACCGAGTAGCGGCCGACCTCTCCGCTGTTCCTCCTCCCTCCATCACCTTCCCCTGGCTCGCACTCTCGTCCTATGCACCGGCACCGGTTCCTCGTGACGGAAATACAACCAACTCAAGCAGTTAATCTGTATGGGTATCGGCTTAAGGACCCTTGAGAGGTGTCGGGAGGCTCTGTGCAGTGCCTTCGCCATGCCCTGCTGCCAAAGCTGCTGCCAAAGCTGCTGCCAGCTCCTCACAGAGGTCTTGCCACTAAGCTCTGAGCTGCCAACGTGGCTAATTAACCTCCACCGCCAGGGTCGCGTTCAATCTGGCTCCATCTGTAGCACTGCTTTTACACAGAAGCTAAATGCTATAGATTGTTTCAGTCAGATCTCGTAATTAATTTGAAAAACCCTTGTAAATGAACTGTGATGCTAGTCGTTGACCGAAGCGGAACAGCAACGGTTTCGGTTTCGTGCTTTAAGTTACAAATGTTAAGGTTGAGAGACTTTTTTATTTATTTATGTTTTTCTTGAACTTTTCATGAAGTTCCAGAAAGTATTTGTCCTGTTTAGTCTTCATACCTTCATTCCTTAGTTGTGCAACAGTCATCTAAGCTAAAAGTTTATTGGATAAGCTCAGGGTCACTAACAAAGTTCATCTATCACAACGTTGAATGTATTGAGCTCCCTTCCTTTTTTCCCTTAGAACTTTTGCTCTTAGAATTGTGCGCTTTTTTTTTTGCGGCCTGATTACCCTCTTTACAGCATATTTCCTTTTCCGCTTTGCATTTAAAAATATACAGTGGCATTTTGTGTCCATTGTGCTGCATGGTGTGTGTCCGTGTGCGCCTTTGTTTTTTCAGGGCTTGTTTGTTTGTGCTAGTTGCGGCGGTCCCTGGCTGGAGTATTGTACTTGGCTGAAGGCTCCTGTCTGCAAGAGCAATAGGGAGGGGGGGGGGGGGTCAGAGTGAGTGAGAGAGAGAGAGAGAGAGAGAGAGAGAGAGAGAGAGAGAGAGAGAGAGGGAGGTTCACTAAGAAGTCAGAGCAGGTCCCTCAAGGTCGGCTTAAAGACAGCATGCAGCGTACAAGGTCACATCCAGGACTAAAAGCAATAAGTGCTTTATTGATAGCAAAAACACACTACAAGCATCAGCTGATTAATAATAAAACAGATTTGCGTCCGTCTGCGTGTCTGCCTTTGTCTTTGTCGACGTCCTCACATCTTGGGACTTCAAACGTTTGTTGTTTGAGTGAAAAAGAGTTTGTTTTGGTGCATTTATATGCCGGGCGTAATTGTTTTGTCTCGATGTGCATCCTCACACTAAGGATTGATTCCTGCAGTGGAATCGAAAAAATTTATTAGAACCCATCAGATATAAGAGGACAGAGGGAAGTGAAGTGGGTGTGCATGAAATACCACACGTTTCAGCATTCCTTTATAGCCTCACTTCACCATTTATTTGGCCCGTACGCCCTCGGTGCTAATAGTTTATTTGATTTTGTTTGTGGGTGAAAATCACTGTTCGAAATTCAACATAGTGATTTTCACCCACTATTGGATACTATTTTGTGTATTATAATTCGGTATATATTCAGAAAAATCCAAAAGCAACTAATGTGTTTTTTTTTTTTTTTTTATATCCTGGGATATCTGTCAGTTTTGAACTTGTATGGAGATTTGGCTTCTTATTAGCTTTTATTTAAGATGAAAGTTAGGTTTAGGTGTATGCACAGCATTAATTAGTTGTATTAATAATTGTCAGTGACAGGTCCAGGTCCAAACAAGGTTACTATGACAAACATATGTATGTGCGTGTGTGTGGAAGGGTGTGTGTGTGTGTTTTTGTCAACGGAACGTCTTTTGATCTTTCACATGACAGTAAAAGTAAAGCCCAACAAGCCTGTTTTTCCTCCAAAACCTGCTAAGAAAGAAGAAATCCATCTGTGTTTTCTTCTGGGAAATGGCCCGGTCTTCACCCTATAAGAACATTCCCACCTCACTCAGTACCCCCAACAACACCCTCTTCCCCTGACTCCTATCCCTTTAAAATGCAGCCGGCAATGTCATTGTTTTTAATCATCAGAACCCAGAAATTATTATTATCGCCTCTGACGCGGCAATTAAAACTTCAGGTCAGAAGCACAACGAGCGGTGATCAGCGGTGAAGCTGAGAAGTTTTAATTAGACGATCAGAACCATTAATGCACAAAAAAAAGGTGTGCGCTGGGAAATTAACGCGAACGTCTTAATCAGGGTTACCAACTCCGAAGAGGAGTCAAGTGAACAGAGAGCGAAAAACAAATCATTTCCGCACCACTGGGACAAAACTCAATTAAATATGCATGCAGAAAATGGAAATTTGGAGCATCAGCACAGACTGTTGGAAAAAAAAATTACGGCAAATCTGGACACGGGGTCGCGGACCTGCTTATTGTTATTCTTGTGTAATAAAAGTGAAAGAGGGGGCCAGATGCCGGGGACTGGAGGATTGGTCCATCAGTGGCTTTCCGCTTGGCTTCCCCGAGCCCACGTTCTCACCCTCAGGGGAGCGTGGAAACACACACACACACACGTCCTGCAAGCTGTAAATTCATAAAATAAAAAACAGAATAGCGCTGTTTTATTTTTATTTCAGGTGTGGGAGGTTGATGCTTGTGCATTTTTGTAAGAGTATGAGTAGGGGGTAGGGAATACACACACACACACACACATACACAGAGAGCTTTGGATACAGACTTCCATGGGAAACAGGGACACAGAGTTCATGCAGGCACATGCCAAGAACCCGGCCTTGTCACTTAATCTGCCGACGAGGTTAGGATCTTATAGAGGTGCAGAGAAGAAGCGATGAAACTGTGAAGCGTGCTAAATAATGAAAAATAATCTCTTACAATCCTGGCATTTCCCATGCCTATTTTATATTAATTAACTCACCATATGATGGGGGTTTTGTCCTTGTCAGTCAAGCTATGCTGAAATGGCGAATGAATTCCCCACATTACACCACTAACACACCGCATGACTGCGAGGCCGGACTGGGGATCAGGTTATAGATTTATAGACAGATGCCACAAGTCTCTCAGTAAAGCTGAACACACAGGAACATATTTCCTATAGAAAGCAGCAGACAGCAGATCTATGTTGGGAAATAGGAGTGGTGTGGCTTGTTTCGAGAACATTCTGCCTGCGGTAAAAATGCCAGGTGATGAACGCATATGTCATCTCCTACAGTTTCTGGGTATACCTTGTCTGTTAGAGAATGAGAAAAGAGAGAGAGAGAGAGAGAGAGAGAGGGACAGGGCATGCCAATCTATGCAGTCATTAACAGCCACTTCCCCACTCTGGCAGGCTGATTACAGTCTGCACACGTTCGCACAAATAATGCACTTCCAACAGCATTATTAGGATTTGAAACACCACTTGATTGGGCATGATATCATTCTGGCACATAAACAGAAGCTCCGCATTAAACAAGAAGACATGGAGAGTCTGGAGAGCCGTGACAGACTGGCTTCAGGAGAGAGCTTTCGTTTTTTTTTTCTTTTCTTTTCTAAAGAGTGTTTTTATTTCGTTTTTTTTTTTTTTTTTTTTTTTTTTTTTTTTTAGCATTCGCTGTGGCAAAGTAGCTCCGTTCTGACAAGAAGCAGGACTTACGAGGCCTTTGATGTACATCTTGGGCTGTGCAGATAAAACGCAAGACCTCTCTCGCTCTTATTGTCGAAATTGTTTAAAATACTTGGAGCATTTTTTTCCCCCGCAAAGGTTTTCTCCTTATACAGTAACGGGATTACCCGCCTTCCAGCCCTGCAGTCTTTCTGCGAAAATCTTGTCAGGGTTACAATAAACATATCCACTTAAGAAAAACAAGTTTGGTTTAGTTATGATGATCCCTGCCGCTTCGTTTATGAACTCGAGGTGGACGAGCATCTTCGAGCACCTCCGAGACCCGGCTGAATCCCTGTCGTTTCGCTTGCGCGTAGAAAAGCAGGTCAGAGTGTGGAATTAATAGGGCTTTGCTGCTTGTTACACCTATTTTTGTGAACGTGAACGGTGGTCCCATGAGAGCTGGAAAGCCTCCCGCGTGAGTGCCTGCGCTTTCATTTTTGTCCCCGCTGATTTTATCGCATTGTACGCTATCGTGCACACAAACGACTGGAGGTAAACAGCACGGTTACCATAGCAATCGGCAGTGTCGGCAAAAGCAGAGGCAGCTCGGTTTGGCAGGCGTGTACTCAAAATCATCGGTTATGAGTGGCTAGGCCTGTTTTTTCACCTCTGTCTTGTATAATTCTTTTATTACTCTTTTAACCGCAGGTCCTGACATAACACGAGTCTTTTAATGTACGGCAGACTGTATAAAACAACATACACTCACAGGCCGCTTTATTAGGAACACCAGTACACCTGCACGTGCATGCAGTTATCCGGTCAGCCAATCGTGTAGCTGCAGCACAGTAAATAAAACCATACAGAACATGTGAACATTGTGTATTTCAGAAACTGCTGATCTAATGAGATTTTAACGCAGAAAAGTATTGAGACTTTACATAGAATGGTGCGAAAAACAAAACAAAAGTAAGTTCTGTTGGCAGAAACACGTCGCTGATGAGTTGATGTGCTTACTGTAGTCTCAGATTCCTGTTCTTCGATGACAGGATTGGAAACCAATGTGGTCTTCTGCTGTTGTTGCCCATCTGCCTCCAATATTTCACATATCATGCACTCTGATATGCTTTTCCGCTCACCACGGTTGTAACGAGTGGTTTTTTGAGTTACCGAGGCCTTCCCATTAGCTCAAACCAGTCCTGCCACAAAGGTCACCTGACCTCTCTCATCAGCAAGAGATGTTTGACTTGTATCTGTGTGATTTTATCCATTGCTTTGCTGCTACACCATTCCCTGATTAGATAATTACATAAATGAGGTTGTGTGCTTGTTAGTAAAAATACACACAAATCATGGATAATGGAAAGAAAGCACTTCCTATAAGGTGAAGCTAGATTGCGCTGTTCAGGAAATCTGTACTTAAAGTATGAAATAGTGGAACAGTAACCCCGAAAAAATGGCCTGTACAGTTACACCCAAATTACCTCAAGCTTCCTTTGGAGGTGTTCTGACAAAATACTTTTAGAATTTATGTCTTCCACTTCCTAATAGTTTTTCCAGCTGATTTTTTTTGTCTTAAATTGCTGCCCTTTACAGCGTGAACCCTTCACCCCGGCCCTGCAATTGTCTCGGGGTGAAAACCTGCCGTTCAGCGGTGTTTAGATTCCAGCAGTGTGTGTGCGTTACAGAGAGACGCGGGACGACGTTCGACGCATAATTCCTCAGCTTATTGTTTCAGAGAGGAAGGGCTGAGCACAAACACAGTAACTGAGAAAGCATGTGCTGAGGCCACCGGACCCCCAGGACACTGTCTGACAGCACAGTGTAACCTTCAGCTGCATGTATTGTGTACTTAACTCTCAAAAACAACAACAAAAAAAAAAATTAAACAAAAATGGAGACAATGTGGAGTAATAGTGAAGTAATGGAATGACTGAGTGGGAAATCCTGATTAGGTCATCTGGTGCATGTCTTTGCACAAGAATGGTATGTCCACTGATTTTGATTGATAAGTTGTATGAGAACCGTTCTGGCCGTGTGTTGTGGATGAAGAAATGTGACAAAGATCACCTTAAAAGTACACACGGAAAGATTAATTAAAAGTGAGCTTCAGTAAGGCATGAATCAGTCGTGTTATGAACACATAAAAGAACTACAGAGAGGATTGTGATCCAAAAAAAAAAAAAGAAAGAAAGAAAACCCTGTAAAAATACAGAGGGTCACCTAGGAAAACATTTATTACAGATTATTTATCTAATACATTAGCTTAAGGTTAATATATTTTTGATTGGCTTGCGACGCTTGCCATATGGTCCACTTGGACGGTGCAGGTGAGATCTGGAGCCTCTGTGCCAAATGCACACACATTCCTTCTCTGAAAAAACATCAGCAGGCTTGGCCTCCTCTAGTCAATAAGGTGCACACAGGAAGTGTAGGTCTTTCTGTGTGTGTGTGTGTTTCAATCTAAGATAAACGTTTTGATCTCTAAAAGACCACCAACCTGACATTTTTATACCACACCATCCTGTGGAACTTCCACAGTGGAACAGTTTTAGAAGTCTGCTGCTGTTCTGTACTAAATATGACCTGAAGAGTCTTCAAGAGTTCCTGCTTTCAGATTAAAAATGACCAAAAATATCTGCCTAGTAAAACATATGCAACCCTTTTACATCTCCGTTGGATTATTGTTACTGGGGATTTCCACAACAGTAATGTGAACTGGTATTTAGGGCCTTTCAAAGAAGTTTATTAAAGTTTTAGAAAAACAAACCATGCTAGCTAAGCTAAACTAACTAAGCTTCCTATCTGAAGTTCTACCAATCGCTTTGTCTCCTTAATTTTTTGACTGCAATGCTAGTCCTGGAGAGTCCAGAATTCCAGCACCATTTGGTCATGCCCCTGCTCTAATACACCTACTAAGTACATTACATTTTACATGAATGGCATTTGGCAGACACGGAGTAAGCGGTAGAAGATGGATGGATGGATGGCATTTGGCAGACGCTTTTATCAAGACCGACTTACATTCATAGAACTGAAGGTTAAGGGCCTTGCTCAAGGGCCGAACAGTAGCAGCTTCGCAGTAACCCAGAGCCTTTAAGTACTGAGCCACCATTGCCCTGTTGCACCATTGCTAAGTCTCATAATCTGCCACTGAGTCGAGTCAGGTGTTTGAGCATTGAAAATAGCAAACTGTGGACTCCACATGGCTCCAGAACGCCATGACAGTAACTGTCGACCAGGAAGGTGATGCTGGGTTAAAGGCTTAATGCTAACAGCTGTTGGCTGAAAACTCCATCTTTTGCCTTTATGCCATTTTTGTGTGACTTCTAGAGCTTTCTGCAGAGGGCCATCATGTCCCCCTGCTGTCAGAGTTAAGGCTGAACAGAGCTCTCATTGGCAGGAGCTTGGGCCTCTTTAGGTAAAGAGAGTCTACAGTGTCTGGCTGTTTTTATTCTGCTGTCATGTCGAGGATTAAATCTCAATGCAGTGGCTGCTCAGTGCGCCGTTGGGGGTCTGATTGTGATCTAGTCGTCTTTTTGCTTCTAGGTTCTCAGTGACAGAAAAGATGAAGTTTGTCCTCTCATCTTCTCTCTCTCTCTCTCTCTCTCTTGGTACTTACAGTATATACATGTAACTTAACTCTTCCTTTTTTATTGTTGAATTGGTGAATTGACTTGACTATTTTAAGAAAAATATAGAGGCAGAATCAGCACTGAAGCTTTTAGTCAGAATACTTCATTATTTCTAGTGAAAGCCTTTGTTATACCGTATGTAAAAGCCATGAAGGAACAGCATCACTCTTCTGAAACGCTTTGTTAACCCTCATCTGTAGCTGTATAATTGTATCTGAGGAGAAGGGTCATAGTCATGGAATTACAATATTGCTTTAGTTATCAACAATTCCTGTCTAAATTGCTTTTTTCCCCTCTCTGTGTCTCTTTCTTATTTGTAGCTGAAAGGGGTTTATGCACTGAAAAGACCTCAGGAAAATCCACGATGGCCGCCAAAAGAAAAGGTGGCCTAAAACTCAACGCTATCTGTGCCAAGTTGAGCCGGCAGGTGGTGTATGATGGCAGCTCCCAGAACGCCGAGGGCGACCCAAGCCTGGCGGACAATAGCGAGCGGGGCAGTTCGCACTACGACGAGGGCGACAGACCCGATAGCGATTTCTCCGAAGGCTTGACGCTGGGCCAGAGCCTAGAGGAGGACCAGAAACGGCGCGAGGCCATCGAGAAGTGGGTGAACGGCGAGTACGCTGATGACCCGGCATCCTTCGAAGACGACGAGCCAAAGGGGTCCAAAGCCAATGGCGGAGAAGATGGGCCTCCAGAGGGCGTGTACATGGTACAGCCCAAAGGCTGCAGCGACGAAGAAGACAATGGGGACGAAGCCGAAGCAATGCCTATGTCCCACGAGGGCAGTTACCATGATGACAGGGACTCAGATAGTCCTCAAAAAGAGACGAGCTACCCGCCGTCCAGTGAGACCCCTAACTGCCAAGCTTCCTTCTCTTCTCCAGGTACCAATCCAGCGTTAAGAGCACTCAAAACATCTTCCTTAGATGTTAGTTTAGTTTGATCTTACCTCAAAACATTCAAGAACTATAAACCCAAGGAGACTTTGACACAGGAAATGGAGCTGTATTCTTACAGGCTTAAACGCTTTATTTATTTATTTATTTATTTGATCTAAAAGTGCTATCTAGAGTTACTTCACGAATATCCAGTGACACTATTCTGACAGGTGAAACTGGGAAGACAGGAACTTATGTGATTTCCTGCAACAATAACTGAATATTTGGATCAGGCTCACAGAGAAAACTGTGTTATACACATAGCAGTAGAAAGCCGGTAGTGTTGGCAGGGCAGATTGAATATTATATTACACCCAGGATTATATTTTGAGTGTTTTATTTTACTACCTACCAAATCCAGTGCTATAGTAGCCAAGCCTCATCTGCTTGAAGCCTTCTGCCATTACAGAGTAACTCTGTAACACTGAATGCATCTCATGTATGACGCATTAAACGAAGAGACAGCTACATGTGCATGGTGGGAGAAGAGTTCAGCGAGAGCTCATATTTTTATGAGCACCTTACATGCAAAAACAGCCTAATTGCACTTGTGTACCATCCAAGTAGTTTGCTTTTTGACCTCTGGAAGAAGAAAAAAAACATGTGCCTTGAATGCTTGTGCTTTCTCTTCTTAGTATCAGGCATTACTATCAGTCAGATTAGATGGCAAACTTGTTGGCATATCCTATAAAGTGGCAATAACACCAGAAAACAGCAAAAACAAATATTTACTGCTTAACAACGGGCTGAACTTTGAGACTGGCCACAGACTTATCTGCGATCTGTGAGGTACAGTAGTGCTCGAAGCGCAATACTACTCAAGCTGAAGTAGATAACAAATGCAGATAAGGCACTGCTGCCCCCCTTTTTTTTTCAGTACAGCAGTTAAAATATGGTTGATCTGGTACATTTCTTTTTACTTCACTTTGCAAAAGACCTATTTTCCATTTCATGTCATTTTCCACTAGCATGACTGTTTGCCTGTGGCAGTTTAATTCTTCTTTTCCCACCTTGCACCTATACCGCCGGAAAGTGGTCTCGTCTTATTGAAAGTCTTCTAAGCAAATGTTTGTGGTTTTAATTAGTTCTATTTGTTAATAAATAAATAAATAAATAAATAAATAAATAAATAAGCTTCCTCTAAATGTGACACATGAAATACGCTACACCTTTTGACGGCACCAGTTTACAGTGCATCTCACAGCAGCGGCAAAGTGTTTCAAGGCTACATCAAGCACACGCTTCTTTTTTTTTTTCTTTTTCTTTTGACTTGTTTTTCTTCCTCCCCCCCTTCCTCCTCCTCCTCCTCTTTTGTTAATTGTAACTAGGGCATCTATATTGCCGTGTTACTGCGCGGTTCACAATTAAAATATTTTTTTCCCCCCTTCCCTTTCCTCGCTGCTGTCTTTCAAAGGCTGATGCGGAGCGCACATAATTATGCATATAAACATAGTGGCTTAATTATCTCTCACAACATCAGTGACAATGTAATTAACAAACATTGCAAGATCAATGAGAGAAACTGCGACCTTCAAAACATTTAACTCCTCACTTCGAGGCGCTGTGTGGGTTCCCTATCAGCTCCACGAGCCCAGAATGCTCCTCGTGCAGCACTTTGACGCCTCGCAGAATTCGCACACAGGCCGTAAAAAAAAAAAAAAAATTCGGCTCTGTAAAAAAGCGACTGTTAATGCAGTCAGAGAGATGAGCTTCAGATCGTATCAGCTGGACCATGGGTACAATTAGACTCTTCAAAGGTTATATGCATTCCTTTTAGTCTTGTGGGGTATTTTTTAGTTTTTTCTTTCTGTAGTTTCTTTTTAAATCTGTAGAACAAGTGTAAGTAGTTTAATAGGAATACTATTTGTATTCACTATTAATTGGTGACTTCTTATAAGCATTATTAGTTTTTTTCTCATTTGTTTATTTCCCCTTATAAAATACATTTTAAAAAATAAATAAGTAAAACAAACTGAATGACATGTTCCTGCCGTACTCAAGTTGCCAGTAAATCCTTGATTAGTCCATAAATAGCGCCCCACCCCCACCCCCCATCCCCACCATAAGTGGGTCCTAATCATTTCTTCCCTTCTCACACACATTCAGATGCTCACCCCGGGATACGATGGCCATGTTTGGCCAGCAAAAGAGAGATATAGCCTAGTGTCTATTTGTTATCACATGGTGTGAGGGAAAAAAATGTAGCTCAGTGGCCTCAAACGCAGACAAGGACTGTGTCACAGGCTGGAATGTGGCAGCGTAAAGTGGCAAGACTAAGGGTACTTCTTTTTACACTCTCCAGTGATGAGAGAAAGAGAGAGAGAGAGTGAGTGAGTGAGTGAGGGAGGGAGGTAAAGCAAGCGAGTCGGGAGCGCAGCCAGGCAAATCACACCTTTCCGCCAAAGCCGCGGCTTCCCAGCCACATGCACATGGCATGATTAGGAGGATGTGTGATAAGGTTGGAGAAGAAAAGCTCATTTACATGTTGTTTTAAAAGGTTATCTGCTCTCAGGTCCTGGCTTAATGTGCACAGTTTGAGTCTAATCATTGCACCGCCATTGATAGTGGGTTCGACACGTAAAAAAAAACAACATTCGTCT
Source organism: Ictalurus punctatus (assembly GCF_001660625.3). Lineage (NCBI taxonomy): Eukaryota > Metazoa > Chordata > Actinopteri > Siluriformes > Ictaluridae > Ictalurus > Ictalurus punctatus. The sequence continues at coordinate 19,778,423 of NC_030430.2, forward strand.
AAACATTACTTTTATTTTTATACTTAAAAAATTTTTTAATTTTTTTTTTTTAACTAAGACAGCTGCTGTAATTGTTCCTCCTGACATTACTAGTTCTAGTACTATGGGTATTTACACGGATACAGAAAAACAGAACAAGCCTGCAAATACAGATTTTACTAAACATTACGGCAAATGACAGTAATCATAGATAGCTACGTTGAGCAGCAGAGGGGGATTTCTATAAGGAAATGATGGGACTTTCCCTACTGTTTGAAAACCTATGGGTGAAATAAGACCAGAGACATGCAGTGGCTGTGATTAGTGTCCTTGGAAAGTGTTCAGGAATAGAGATTAAAGACCTTGTGCTTACTTTAAAGCTGGGGTAAAATCGCATGACCCAACATGACAACCTCGAAGCAGTCACGTCCTATGTGAACGTAGAGATACTACATTTCAAATTTATGACTGATATCCAGCCTTATCAGAGTGAGTCATGTTCTTTAACCAGTTAAAAATGTTCTTGTCACTGCTAAAAGACGTTAATTATTAATTAGGAATTCAATAATAAAAAAATTTGCTTTTGCCATAAAACAGCTCAAATGATCTATGCCCTGATCTACAGTATCAGAAGGCTGAAATCCCATCTGCAAAAATAAATCAGCCCTTATCATTCATTCAGCCTAATAAATGTACTCTACGTCTAAACACTGTTAATTCCTTTGCATTTCTGTAATCATCAACGTTTGTATGCCTTACCCGAGCATTTTACCCAAAACAAAGAAGCGGATGTTTCCTCTAAAATGCCTCAATATAGTTCGTTTAAATTTTTCATGATCCTTCAATCTGCCAGATCACCTTTCATTGTAATGTGCTATGGAGAGGAGTAACCCTGATGCTGCGATGGAAATTTGGGGATTATTTTACATGCTGAGAATGAGATGTGAAAAGCAAAGGGGTGGGGGTGGGGGGGGATCGGGCGGACCGATTTAGCCATAACACAGAAATACGAGACCAAAGCTGAAATATTTTGGTATTAATTACCAAGGCCGTGGCTCGCATTACCGCTCTTACGTTTGCCGGCGATGAAAAAAGCAATCAAATAAATGAAGAAAAGGTCTGGAGCAGAGCTGGCTTAAGGCCAGGATGGAGAGAGGGAGAGGCCATGAGTCCCGGGAGTGTATCTGACACCGGGGCGAAGTTGTCATCTAAAGCATGGTTCAAGCATCATGCCAGCTCTCCTGACAGACAAACTACCTCAATGACATTTTTACATGTACATATAAACACTATATGAAACTTGAGGTGTGTACCTTTCATGCAAGTGTATATTCCTGTCTATATTCATATATACTGTATAAAACATATACATATATATATATATATATATATATATATATATATATATATATATATATATATATATATATATATATATATATATATACATACACACATACATATATATAGAGATATAGATATATATTTATACACACACACACACGCACATATATATATATATATATATATATATATATATATATATAAAGAGAGATATAGATATAGATATATATATACACACACACACACACACACACACACACACACACATAGTGAACTAACCCACATGGTCTTAGTAGTTCCTGCTTTTTAGACCAAAGCATTTTCTTCCAGCCCATCTCCCTGAACCTTTTCGCCCCAACCTGGATGAAAGTTAATGGCGCAGAATTAATTTCTACATAACGCAATTAAACTATGCGTTTATTGCATTTTTGCTCTGTCCTTGGGGAGGACAGTGTGTTTTAATTAACTTTAAAAGAAAAAGTGAACTTTCATTGCTCAAGTAAATGAAGAAAGTTTATGTGGCAACCGGTTCAATATTTCCCACACTGTATGTGCAAGTGTTATAGCAAAAACAGTGCATGATTGACAGAATTGCATAAAAGGGTCCATGACATGATATTTAAATGTACCCTATGTACGATAAAGTTTTCTACTGTTTCAATCTTTACATTGGAAAAATATTTACATTTTTAACAGATCTCAGATCTCCTTTGCAGTGTTAATATATTTTTGCAGGCAATAAATAAAAGGATTATAAAATGATTTTTTTTAAATGCTACTGTGTTTGAGATGCTACAACACACTACTGTTTTTTAGGCAGTTTGTTATGAAACCTATTTACTGTGATGCATATCATGATTATAATATTTTTGTCATAGCGCACAAGCCTACAGTATACGCAGTATACGCAAAGTTTATACGACATCACGTCGTTACTTGACGTAAGGCTTAATCATCAATATGTGGGTTAAACCTTGATGTTGTGTTAACTCTACTCCGCAGGGGAAGCCTCTGTCCTGCGCGACTATGCAGCCAGCACCATGAACGAGTTCCTCCACATGTTTGGCTACGATGAACAGCAGGGCCGTGACGAGCTGGCCAAGAAGATCAGTTTTGAGAAGATGAAAGCCGCTACCTCAGACCCCTCATCCCTGACTAGTGAGGAGGCCACGCGCCGAGCACGCTTCTCCAAGTATGAGGAGTACATCCGCAAGCTGAAGGCCGGAGAAGCTCTGCCCTGGCCCATGCACACCAAACCCGAGGAGCTCAACTCGAAAATAACGCCGGAAAAAAGCAGCACACTCCTGCATCCTTCCTCCTCCCTCCCAGGACCTGAGACTCAGATGTTTTCCACCAGTGTGGAGCACAAGCAAGCCCAGATCAGTGGCAACCCAACTGGCATTCCTACCCACAACCTGGCATCCCGTGCCTCCAAATATGACTTCTTCATCCAGAAGCTGAAGATGGGTGAGAGCCTGAGGCAACAGAATGGCAATGCTTATAAGAGGCCTTCCAAATATGACCTGGAGAATGTCAAGTACTTGCACCTTTTCAAGCCAGGAGAAGGCAACCCTGATATGGGCGGAGCAATTGCTTTCAAAACAGGTAAAGTGGGCCGGCCTTCCAAATATGATATACGAAACATCCAGAAGCTTCTCCCTGGGAAGGGTGATTCTCCCATGATGCCTAGTGTTCTGTCCTCCACACCGGGCACCCCAGGCACGCCCGTGATTCCAACAGCCGCTTCTGCCGGAGCTGTTGGACCCCCATGCTTACCGGTAGACCAGGTGGGCCATATGGGCTTTAACACTGACTACATGAAGTCCAGCTTCTCCAAAACTGACTCCATCACTACTGGAACTGTTTCCTCAGTCAAGTAAGAGTCCCTGTACATTTCACATTTCACATATACACACCAGATCTGAAAAGTTAAATCAGGCCACCACCATGGCTACACGCTGGATGAAGCATATTGGTTCTCTGTGTTAACATGATCGTCTAAATGAATCAGGGGTTTAATTTTTAGACGCTTTGCTCTTGAACTAGCTACACTCGATCACTACAGACCCGGCAGCCCCCACCATTGGCACGGCAGTGATGATATATGGTTGGCTCTCACCCTCACTGAATGAATTACCCATTACACCCTAGAAGTCTATGTTTAGATCATGGATACCAGATAGTTAGATATATTACTGCTAAAAACTGTGTCGCCATGGGATGCAAATTAATACATTTTCACACTGTAGTCTCATTTTTCTCCGGTCAGTTTCTCTGTGGAACACTTTGTTCTGGCGTCTTATTTTCCAAGAACTCAAAGAAGGACTAAACCATTATATATTACATATAGCTTTGGCGTTGCAGCTTTAGCCGTATTTCCTCTTTTAGCTCTTGGTGTAACAGTTTCTGGTTTGATTAGTGTGGGAATGTGGCTAAATCGAAGGTCTGCTGGGTTGGATACTAAATTTTAAAACTAGTCTATGGGGCCCTTGCAGTGCTGGGGCTGTCTCTGCTCAATCGTGACTTCTTGTGTACTTAAGGTTTATCTCAATGACATCCTCAGGCTCTTCTTCATCAGAGTGCGCACACATACAGTACACACACACTCAAACATGCACACCTATGAGCAATGCACTCACAGCAGGTAATCCACTGTCAAAACCAACGCCTTAAGAGGTATATTAACCTGAGGGCTAACCCCCGCGTGGAGCTGCTCACATTGTCGCCAATGCCAGGTTTGTGGAGAACCTGCTGCACGCAGAGTCACTGTTCAGACGATGATAAAAGCAGCAATAAGAGCTTTAGTCATCCTTCAAATCGCACCCGGTTGAGTTTAAAAAAAAACAAACAAAAAAAAACAAAACAACAACAAAAAAAAAACACACACACACACACACAAGCACATAGTCGTCGTCAGACTCGCCTCGCCTCATCACTTCATCCTTCCATTTGTGCACTCACAAGATAAAAAAATGAATCATTTATGCATCCCCGCACTGCATCCATTTTTTTTTTTTTTTTTTTTTTTTTTTTGGGAAGACATGCATCAAGGTTCAGTTATACCTCCCTGATTCATCCGCGAATAAAACTGCTGTGACATGCTCGAAAATGTTTATTGATAGACCAGAGTTCGAGATGCTTAACTAAATATTGTGACAGCTTTTTTTTTATTATTAACGACAGCACGCGTTGCCATTAATTCCATCCCTTTTCTGTGCACCACAACAGAAACGGCCTTCCTCCGGAGAAACCCGTGACAGAGGACGTCAACGTCTACCAGAAATATATCGCCAGGTATGAAAAGATCCATCCTGTCAAACATTCCGAGCAACTTCTTTGTGTGTTTTTTTTTCCCCTCCTATTTATTTATTTGGAGCTGTGTTTTTATAGACTATTAAAGTATGTAGGCAAAATAGCTTTTGTGCATAGACTATAAATTACTTATAAGCAAGCAGGAAGATGAATTTACATACAGTAAGTGAGTCATTTCTTTGGCAGTACCACACTTCCTGCCAACACTGCGCTTCATGTAATAATGATGGCAAAGGCTGTGAAATCTTAAGCAAACATCGGGAAACGTTTGCAAATACGTTTCACACATTAGCTGCTTTTTATAAGCCGACTCCCCTGTGTTCACACACTCCTGAGCAGTTTTTCTAAGAAAACGAGCTGCTCAGATAACAGCCCCCCCCCCCCCCCCTTTTTTTTCCATTTTCAATATCTCTGCCACAAATGAAGACACTGAATGAACTAAATGACAGACATTCACAAATCCAGACAAAGCATAGAGATAGATTCAGTGTGCTGCGGTATCGGGTTCTGTGTTCATTTCGCCGTGACACTAGAAAGGTGATTATCATTTGTTTATTTATTCAGGTTTTAAAGGGAGAAAAAACGGCGTTTCAAAGAGGCTGAGGCTGTGGCGTAAATGATTAGTCTCCCAAAGCCGTAACATGAAGGCCACAAATCAAAGCCCTGGCACTAACAGACACACGCACTTACTCGTGCACACACACACACACACATACACACGCACACACAAAAAACCCTCCTTGGACTGATTACATTTTGCAAGAAGATTTAATTAAGGAATTTTTAATGAGGCTTCTGCTGGCACTGCCAAGAACTGTTTTGATATTTGCACTGCATAATGCATAAAATTTGTCTAAACATCTCGGCAGTTGATGCGCGGGGAGGCAGCAGATAAGCCCAGATACAGTTTCAATTTCCGTGTTGGGGAAAATAAGAAAGGGAAGAAGAGGAGGAGAAAAAAGGAAAATGAGAACTCATAAAAAGGGCAAATGCGGCCTGGTACATCTTAGGGAGGGGGGACTGGGGGAGGATCTTCGCTGGCTTCCACGCTAATGAGAGCACACTCGCACTAAAAAGCAGCTTTGTAAACTCGTCTACACCCACCCACCCCCCTGCAGGAAAAAAGAGAAGGGGAAAAAAAAAAAAAAACTTCTTTATCTCCGAGCTCCTCCAGAGTTTGAGGTTTAAAACACTTCCTTCGTAGTGTTTAGTCGCAGTTTTGCCTCTTAAACGCTTTCGCGCACCCACCGTTGCCTCACACTTTGATCGGCGCGTCTCCATTGTAACGGGAGATGTGCGGCAATCTCTGTATCGTGCCCGTATTAATATTTAATCAGCTGCTGAATAGCAGCGGCCCATTAGCCCCCTGACGCGGCGAGTGGGAATTGTCCACCGGCAAAGCGATACAGCTGGGTGATGAGCAGAGGGGTGGACCGCTTTCCCAACAGACCCTAATGTACACAAGGATGAACAGAGCGATGAGTGTGCGAGTGTGGCACTCTCGGGGGCTGTTAGGCACGGTCTGGATTCTTTTTTTTTTCTTTTTTTAAAGCACACGAAACCCAAACCACACCACACGTCCTCTGTAACACAAAATGTGCCATTCATACCATTCTTAGGCTGCTTTCACATACGGAGTGTTTAATCCGAATTGAAGCTTGGTGTGTTTTTCCCCCTCAGCATGGTTCTGAGTGAGTCGAGGGCTATCGTGTCCAGTTCCAGTTAAACTCGGGCGTGGTTCCCATTCCCAATCGCGAATGGGATTCAAGTCCGAATCGAGTCTACTGCAAGAAGTGACCCAGACATGATGTGTGTGGGGTTTTTTTTTTTTGTAGATGTGAGCTGCTAAATTGACCCAAAGGACAGTCCGTCAGGTGTGATGTGCTCTGAATATCTGGACTTTTGAACAAACAGATGGTGGATATGATGCACCGAGTTATTTTTTGTGATGACTTCGTTCACTTGGCGAAGCTTCGTTGACCTTTGTCCGTCGCTATATTTACGAGCAATGAAAAGGACACTTTCAGCCTTGTAGTGTGAAACCAACCCAAACCGAACGGCAAACGAAACAAAAGTAATCATTTCGCTCTGATACGGACTTCCCAAGTGTGATCGGTGAAAACATCCGGCTCCGAGAGAAAAATGTCATTTTTACTTCTCCGTGTTCTGTCTGCTTCGGCAGATGGTGCGCTTGGCAGCAGCAATGCAAATGTTTATTTGTGTGTTTTGAGCTGTAATTGGAGGTTTTTAACAGTCATCATCGTCAGGGTTATAATCAGCCTGTAAACACTCAGGAAATGGGCCTCTTTAATGCAGTGCCAATCTGCCGCAGCCCGGGCCAGTCAGACACGGAGAGCGAGGAGAGGGAAGAAGGGGAGGGGAGCACACAGACACACTCAAACCTTTCTATTAGGCCTAACCTTTCCCTGATTAAAGCACAGCCTGTTAACCTGGAGTGTCGAGCGCTGATTTGGCAGGGTTTAAAGCACGGGCAAATGAGTGAATTACGTCTGGGGTTACAGTTTAATAAGAGTCTACCTACTGCTTCTGAAGCCAATGGAACTAATTTGGTAGAGATTGCTGTGACTGAAGTGTGAATTGTAATCACATGGTTGTGGGAGCGTGGGCAGGTATGAGATCTCGCTTTTCTGTCCGCGTTTGTAGTCGCCAGTAATGGCTCGTGCGCTCCGTGAAGATGATTCTGTCAGTGTGAGGGTGTTTATCAGTCGAGGATAAAAGGGCTAAATTGCCCTTTAAAGCTCAGCCCTGCACGGATAGAGGTCGTGTTTCACTTCCTCGCGAGAAGTGGCTGAAAATCATTCATTCGGAACATTCAGCAAAAGGTTATGCTTTTAATTGCACATAAAAGCATTTCTTTCAGAGCGACTGTTTTGTTGTTATACCGGAGCAGATATCTTGATCTGGAAAGGTGACTGTAATGATTTGGTGTTGATTGTGTTCGCAGGTTTTCAGGGAGCCAGCACTGTGGACATGTGCACTGTGCCTATCAGTACAGAGAGCATTACCACTGCATGGACCCTGAGTGCAACTATCAGGTGAGATCACCTGTCCACACGCACACGCACACACACATGCGCACACACACACACACACACGCACACACACACACGCACAGAGTATGCTGTAGCGTTAAATAGAGCACTCTATCTCCCATCAATGCTGTAGATATACTGTAATGATGGAGTCCCAATGTATCCAGTCTAATAAAGATTTCAGAAGAAATATAATGAATGACAGGGATTTGGTTTTAATTAAGATGGATGAAAAGTTGCACTCATTAATACCAAAACCATCAAACATTTCATCTTTAAACTGGACTAAACGAAAGTAAATTAAAATAAATTAAATAAAACTGTATATATGTTTAGATTTTTTATTACAAATTTGGACTGTAAAATATATGTAGTTTTCTCCCTTCAAATGTTTCCCCCCCATAAACACTTTTATAAGAGTCAAATGAATGAGTTAAAGTCCTCGTGAAGTGACTTGAAATGCACAGCGTTATTCGATGTGTTGACATAATTTCCACTGAAACAGGAAGTCCTATTGAGTGGCTCCTCCCCCCTTTTAAATAGCCAATAGCGTTTAGCTTACCTCACAACCCAGGCTAAGCCGTACTTGACAGTTAGTACCGTGGACGCGAGCCCGAGCTGGCACATATACCTCCTTCTTCAAAGTGAATGCATTCAAGCCTTCTATTTCCTTCTTAACCAACTAACAGCTGGAAAACCATATAATACACACGCCTTTGAACAGCCAAAGACACAATTACGCCCCAATCTCGCTGATACGATCTCTCTCGCTCAACAACGGCAAGTTCGGCAAGGTGAATTTTATAACGTTGGGGGCGGGACACTTCAGATTCTAGAGAGCATTCGATTGGACAGAAAATCTGATGAGAAACTGAAGTGCAGAATGATGTCATCAAAACTGTCGATCCGTATTGGTGGTAGAGAGAGACTGTACATTTTGAATGCATATATGTTCTAAATGCCGATTTTATCAGCACACTAGTTTATAGATAACCTTAAGGTGAACATATTCATACTAAAAGCCACAAAATTTCACAGAGATTTTGCTTTGATTCCATGGGGACTTCGATCTCATTTAATGCACATCTCATATTTGATAGAAATGTTTAACTAAGTCTAGAAATGTTTAATTAAATGTTTAACTAACTTTGTTTTGTTTTTTTTTTAAAAAAAGCGCTGATATTGTTCATAATGATGTGAAAATGTCATAATGCTCACTCCAAGACTCCATGATTCCTATTACCTTTACAGATAGTTTAGCAGACTGACTGCAAAGTCAGCCTCCAGACACCCCCTCCACCCCCCCTCCACTTCTCAGACACCTTGATAAATGAGATGATGTGGGCCGAATAATGCCGTAGCCTAACAGCCGTGGTTGAGCGCCTCAAACAGCCATCTCTCACGGTTTAAAAAGCCGCCTGAGCAAACAAGCAGAGAGGTTTCCGGACACTCATCTGATGAGAGGATGAGTCCATAATTCACCACCCCTCTGTGTCATAAGAAAGTGTCACAACACTGTTTTGACGCTTACTTACTGTCTGGTGAAGAGGCTGATAAACGTGTGGGAGAGGGGTAATTTCAGCATGCTATTGCCTTATAACAGGAAACAGTAAAGTGTAGCACTGAATAATGTCAAGTTCATTTAAACTCTTTTTATTAGTAGAATAAATTCCTCAATAAGATTGTTCCAGTAGGCCCCCCCCCCCCTTTTCTTTTTTTTCCCGAGGACATCTGCTATTACTCTGGGGCCACTGCTAATCCCCCTTTCACGTTATTAATCGGATCCATGTCTCGAGAGTTGTCATGTACGACGCAGCAGAATCAGCATTAAGCAGATCAGAACACTGGCACTCCAGCCTCCTGCGCATATGGTGGGAAAATAAAAGGCGAGAAAAATCCTTATGCAACCGAAAGCTGTTCAGTGTTTGAAGACCGCTCGTGTAGTAATTCCAATTTTTCAGTACAAACATGTCGAGATCTTGTTAGTAGAGAAGACAGCTGTTGCACGAACTGCATATTGGCTTAGCAGCTCACGTCGAGCTCGTCAGAGAACAATTCCTCAGACTGCCTTTGCACAAACGTGCATTTGTTACAAAAATGACTTCTTATAAAAGCAACTCGATCGGGCGAACCCCAAGACGCTTAACGGCTCGGAGACGAAGGTGACGACAGACAGATCTCAAACACTTGGCTAGATGTTCGTAACCTAGAAGAAAAGCGAGGCTCAAATGAGCAGGCTTTTGGAAGTGATAACTCATGAAATGTTACATGACACAGCGGTGGAATATTATCCGGCCGCTCCGCTGCGACACCGGGCCCTTCTTCTCCTTTCATGGCCTTGTGCTCATCCCGCACAGTACTGGGAATCCGAAAATAAATGTAGCAGGTCCTCATAACTCCAGATGACCACTCGGACTGAAACTTAACACTCGGTTTCAGCTCTTCCCCACCATTCTGGAAGATTCTATCACATACGGTATATCTGGAGTATCTGCCCTAATCAGACCCAATATTGTTGTGGATATTTTCTGTACTGAAATACAATACCTGTTCGAATGAGATGTGTATTTCTGTGAGCAAATTTTTCCTCCCCTCCCCCTGTATGTAAGACAAGCTTCATGTATACCCAATTACATTTTGCATTTTAGACGTTTCTGTCATATTTTGTCTCCTGTCGCATATTTCTGTAGAAAATAAGCTCATTGATTTCATTGTCTCCTGTTACACTTCCTGAAACATCAGCTTAAGCCCAATTACCGCAGATTTGCTTCCTCGCTTCTATCTCAAGTTCCCCAGCCCCCCCCCCCCCCCCCCCCCATACATCCCGTTTGTGTTTTTTTCTCTCTCGTTTTTTTGTCGCCCCCCCCCCCCCTTCTCCGCTCTGCTGTGTCGTATCATTTTAGGAGGGAATCTTGGTGTATTCCCTTATTATTACATGCAAACCCTGAACAGGAAAAAAAAAAAAAAAACCCACAAAAAAAAAAACCCACGCTTTACTACTTTAATTAAAACCGCAATCAGCTGGGGGAATGAAAAGCGAAACATTTTTTGGTGTCTTGTTTGTTTGTTTATCGTCTCTTTTCCCGGGCACACGTTCGGGAAATCGTCTGCACGGAACATAATTTCTCTGAATCCGAGAACATCAGAACTACGATCTCGCAAGTCGAGCGATCCGTCTTAATTAAAAACGCTGGAAAAGTAATAAAGATGCAAGGCGGAGGGAATGTTTTTCGCGCAAACAGCGAGGCAGGAAGAAGTGCACTTGTAGTCATAGCGAGGCAGAGAGGAGAACGGTTGAGGGAATGAAGGAAAATGCAAACAAGAAATAAATAAATAAATAATAAGATTAAAAAACAAACAAACAAACAAAAAAAAAAAAAAACAACCTTCACATGCTCGTTGTATCACGAGATCAGTCTCAGACGTCTCGCGCTGGACACATGCTTCGCATCGCTGACTTGGCTGCCAGTTGGCCCTCGTGCTGTGCAGCTGTTGCCAGACTGATAAAATAACATGTTGCTAGTTTCCTACAGTACACACAACCACCCACATACACAACCACCCACCCACACACACACACATATACACACACACACACACACACACACATACTACTCGCAGCAGCCTTTAGTAACCTGTTGCTGTGTTCCTGCTGAACAGAGATTCACCAGTAAACAGGATGTGATAAGGCACTACAACATGCACAAGAAGAGGGACAACTCGCTGCAGCATGGCTTCATGCGCTTCAGCCCTCTGGATGACTGCAGCGTGTATTACCATGGCTGCCACCTGAATGGCAAGAGCACTCACTACCATTGTATGCAGGTAAACAGTGTAGCATAACACTGCTACACACACACACACACATACACACACACACACACCACAGAAAGTCAAAGCATCTTTCTGTATGACTAATGCAGCTAAGGTCAGAGTGGAAAGGTTGCACACTAAAAGGTCAACAGTGTGCAACTCGAAAACGAATCGCAGCAAAAAGTACAGTACACATGCCACAATCACGGTCTTCATTCAATTGAAACGGCAGTAAGGAAACCTCGCATCTAGAATAAACTAGAGCAGAAGATCCGAGCGCTGTAGGAGAGCATTATCATGTGTCACGGAGCAGCTCATGCATCATAGCGGCACACAAGAAGCCTCCGTCTCGATGCCAGCCATACAGTAAGAAGAGCGAGGCGAGGTAAGGCGAGGAGAGGCGAACGGAGATGCTTTTCACGATCGTGCCGCCTAACCAGGTCTATAAAAGGGAGTTACAGTTCTTCCACTTTTTCCATTAGGCCCGAATTACCATTTAAGAGCAGTTTTCATTCGTTTGACAAAAGGTGTCATAAAGTAAATAAGAGACAAATTAAAACGGATGAACAAGACACAGCCGTGCACTTCCCTCACACTCTCACTCCTTAATTGGCATGGATAAAAATTCAGTTAGTTGTTTATATAAACTCGACATTTTTCATCTTTTAGTACCAAGTGGAGAGTTGAAGATTATATCCCGGCGGATTTGTTTAAAAAAAATTTTTTTTTAACGTCTGCTTATTTTCAAGGTGTCAACCGTCCCGAGTGCTTTTTCACCGTGGGGTGCAGCGGCCAAGGGCAGATGGCTTAAGATGTATTCTTTTTTTTTTTCCTTCTTTTTTTTTTTTTTAACCCCCCTAACGGCGTAATTGTTATTAGACATTTCAGCTCTTGTTTTAACAGCTCTGAGAACCAGCAGATGTTGGCACCCGTTCTGCTGATTTACAGGGGGAAAAAACAGAGTGGCATTTTTTTCATTGTTTGACTCAATATGGTGAAGTTGCCCTGTTTGCACGGCTGAAAAGTGCCAGGGATGATATACAATTGCTGGTTTTAATTCAAACATTAGTCTGTGCCCCCCTGCTGCCCGGAGGGCTCCTGAGTGCTGCTGCTGAGTAACAGAACCCGTTCAGACGAAAGAAAGTGACAGTCTCTGTGACTACATCCCCTCCTCCATCTCTTATGTTCGTTCTGCAATTTAACAGCAAGTCAGAGATGGTGGCCTTCTAATACAGAGTTGTATGTGTGGAAAGCCTTAAATGGAAGAAAGTTCTAACCACACACCACTCTGCTATGTTGCAGTTGCATTGTCTTATTTATTAAGGTCAGGCTTACACTATGCAAGTTTAGTGCACTTTTTTCGTCGTTTGCACTCACCTTGCACTTTGAATGCATCGCCGATGAAAAAACACACCACCTCTGTTTACGTGACGCAGAAATATATCGTTTTTGGGTTTTCTTCCTTCTAGTTATGTGCAATTGCCAGGCAGATAACCCCCATGCAGATGAGAAATCGTAATCTAATTCTTACCTCTGACATCATTTTATCTGAGTCACCGCTAGAGAAAGAAGGACACGACACGATACGTGTTCTGTGCTTTTTTTGTCCCCCGTTCGTAAACGCTTTGCATTTCATTTGTGTATGGATTGAGTCGTATCTGAAGTTAGAATGATGTCGGTGCAACCCGTTTCAAAGAAAGCTGCACTGTCACCTCTGTTAACTTTTGCTTTTATGGTTGCGCTCATTTATTTTCACAGACCTTAAGATGTTTCAAGTAGATAGTTTTTTTTTTTTTTTAGGTCAGAAGCTTCATCGCTCCCCAGATTGATTTATTTTTTTTTTTAATGTTGTTCAATCAGTTGTGCAAAACAGAGAAATCCAACCACCAACATACGATTCTCAGAGTACTCATTTTCTTCCTCTGCAACCTTCTGAAAGCCGCAGTGTTTACTGTAGGTTGTTGTCCGCCTCTGCTTCACTTCTACTTCAAGCACCTCTGTTTTTTCCTTTCCCTGTTTCCGCTAGGTGGGCTGTAACAAGGTGTACACTAGCACCTCCGATGTCATGACTCACGAGAACTTCCATAAGAAGAACGCGCAGCTGATAAACGACGGCTTCCAGAGGTTCCGCGCCACTGAGGACTGCGGGACGGTGAGCTGTCAGTTCTACGGGCAGAAGACCACACACTTCCACTGCAGGTGAGGACCAGGTATCCTCAAACATCTGGATACTATCCATGTACAAGAAGCACAAATTAAGCAGTTCTTCCATTATTTTTTGGGGCTTTTCTCAGGCGTCCCGGGTGCACCTTCACCTTCAAGAACAAGTGTGACATTGAGAAGCACAAGAGCTACCACATCAAGGACGACGCGTACGCCAAGGACGGCTTCAAGAAATTCTACAAGTACGAGGAGTGCAAGTATGAGGGCTGCGTGTACAGCAAGGCCACCAATCACTTCCATTGCATTCGCCAGGGCTGCGGCTTCACCTTCACCTCCACCAGCCAAATGACGTCGCACAAGCGCAAACACGAGCGCCGTCACGTCCGCTCCTCGGGCATGCTAGGCCTCACGTCCTCCTTCCTCCTGCCCAAGGAAGAGCAAGAAGAATCCAGCAACGATGACCTGGTGGACTTCTCAACCATTAGCAGCAAGAACTCCAGCCTGAGTGCTTCGCCCACCACTCAGCAGTCCTCCACTGTTCCCCACCTGATGTCCACACCCACTACAGCTAGTACCTCCAGCCCCAGCATCAAGCCCACTACCACCCTCCCCGCCGCCAGCCGCATCTCCACTCTCCTCTCGCAGGCTCTTCCTAGTAACATGCCTGTAGCCCTGGCGCTCTCTGGCAGTGCCCTGAGCAGTGCATCCAACTCGTTCTTCCCACTTTTACCCAGGCTGCCCCTGCAGATGCCCCCAGCAGCTGCTGGCATGATCTCTGCCGTGAGCTCCTGTGCCCTCTCCACACCCCGGGACTCTGTGGCTCCAAGCTCCAGTTCAGTTGGCGAGGCGGCATCTGTGGCCTCAACACCAACTTCCTACTCTGCGTCCTCAATCATGGACAAGATCTCAGCCAGTAAGGGCTTGATATCACCCATGATGGCAAGATTGGCTGCTGCTGCACTCAGTACTACGAGCAACCCTGACACAGGTTAGTGTCTTAATGGACATCCCATTCAGATAGCTGAATTGACTTATTATTATTATATTATTATTATTATTATTATTATTATTATTATTATCACCATCATCATGATCATCATCATCCTTTTTGAGAGTTCGACTTGAAACATCTTGTCGTGAAAAATCAGGGGCGCACACTGTAGGGCCTCCCTCCTCTGTCTCACCCTGTCTTCTCCTTACTTTTTCCTCTTCCTTTTTTCTTCTTTGTCTTTTTTAATCATCATTTTTTCTTTCTTCCTGTGTTTAAAAAATAATCCTTCACATGATTTTATTTAAAACGGTATGATTTTTTTTTTCTTTAACAAATAACCTGATCTTTCTAACTACTTATGCAATATATTAGTGCATGACGATCAGTGAAATAACAGCATGAAAACGGTCTAAACAGGAACTGTGATCTCTTTTTTTTTTTCCCAGTGCATTTAGCAATGATGTTTATGAGTGGAAGAATAAGCAAGTATGTCCTATCTTTCCTTTTCACACCATTCTACCACCAGCACTTCCTCTTGTCTCTCTCCTTCTTTCTCTACCTCTCTCTCTTTGTTCTGTCTGACAGTAAAAAGGGCACACATGGGCCATCAGCTCATTTGCTCCACAGACAGTACACAAATCTCTGATTTCAGGATTAGGGAAAATATTGAGGGGCTGCTTTGCTGCCCTAGACCCGTTATTGCAGTGATCATTGCCTTGATACCCACAATCCATTAGCTGATAAGTGCTGGAGTGGTAGCGAGCGGCCCCGGTAAAGCCGCCTCTAATAGCATTCTCAGGAGGTTTCCAGACTCTGTGTTCTACATGCTTCCTCATCATCAGCCTCTTATCTGTGCGTGCACTCGCTCCGACCAAATGGAGCCTGAACAAAATTAAGTTGAGAATTTGAAGGTATAGAGCAGTTTAAAAAAAAAAAAAAATAATAATAATAATAATAATAATAATAAATGTAGACTGATATAAAGAGGAGGGGAAAATAACAGGAATTGTCGAGGCAGAAATGAGTCAGTGCGAAGTGAGGTGTGTGTTCGAATATATTCAATTTGACATTACATCCGTATTTCCCATATGAGGATTGAGGATTTTTACACACGAATACAGTAGTGCATGAATATGAATGATTTCCTCAGTCAGATCCTGTGAAAAATCTCTTTCCAGCACGTTTAGCAGCAGATAGATGCTGTGAAAATCTCTTCTCGACTCGTTTAGCGGTGTCTCCTTTGAACAGCTCTAGATTATCTAGTGTTTGGGTTGGAGTGTAGGTGTGGAGCAGGCGGGCTGTGGGTAAAGACAGCATCATATGATCACGTCACCCCAGTTTTAGCATCGCTCCATTGGCTCCCGGTCCATTTTAGGATCCAGTTGAAGATTCTGTTGTTTGTCTTTAAAACGCTTAATGATCGAGCTCCGTCTTATCTCAAAGATGTTCTTACACCTCATTCATCTAGCAGATTTTTAAGATCTTCTGATAGGTTTCTTTTGCATGTCCCTCGATCCAGGTTACAAACGAAGGAGGATAGAGCTTTTTCAGTCGCCGCCCCTCGTTTATGTAATCAATTGCCACTGGACATCCGGCTCGTACCTTCTATTATCACTTTTACAAAGAATCTGAAAGCGTATCTCTTCTCCCAGGCGGCTGTTGTCTGTCTTTATTTGGTTTTATTCTGTTTTCTATTGAACTTGTTCTTACTCTGTTCAGCTTTGCTGTGTTTAAATGTGCTATATAAATAAAATGTACTTACTTACTTTACTTACATCATCGTGGAGGTTGTGTGTAAAGGGAATGGGGACCGAAGAGAGCAGGCCCAGCTGCTGTAGGGGTGTGTATCCTGTCATACACTCCACCTCTGAGATCTGTGCAGATACTGAGAGATGAGCACCAGGAAAGGAAAGAGGGAGCACACAACCTCTGACAACCTCTGAGGGGTGGGATGGGGTCCATGTGTTAGAGGGGGCACAGATGGTGTGACTCCATTCTCAATTCTGGAGAGAGAGAGAGAGAGAGAGCATATGTATGTGTGTGTGTGTGTGTGACTGTATGTGTGTGTCGTAACTTCACACTTCAGCACTGAGCTTGTGAGAATGTCTTGTGTTTAATTTAGATAACTATGAGAAAAGAAAAAAAATGTTGAGAGCGAGAGAGAGAGAGAGAGAGAGAGAGAGAAAAAGCCCCACACTAGGCAAGAGAGCAGATCACAAAGTGTCATTGCTAAATTTATGTGTTTGCTCAGAAATGGCGTGTGAACAGGACATTTGTGTAAAATATGAAGAGGATGTGGTCAGGGCCCAGCGTTTAGAAAGGAGTGAACAATGTTTACTGCGGCTATTTTTTCGCAGTTTCTTTTTCTCTCTCTTTTCTTTTTTTTTGATGCACAAGAAACGCGCACATTTCAGTGTCATCTGCTGCACTGACACCAGTGCATTACTAATGCATTCAGGTAGCACTGTCCTTACTGAATGTTCAGGGGTTTTTACATTTTTTTTTTTTTTTTTTTTTTTTAAAACACCAGCCTACTCTGGATTGTTACTCCAGATCCTGGAATCTAAAGGGCTCACTAATTAGACATACAGTACAAATGATCTTTCACAAGCGCGGTAACTTAGCAGGAGTAATTACACGCTAGAACATTATTCTTGGATAATTTCCAGAAAAAAAAAAATCCTTCTTTGAGATCAGGCGCCTTTCTTTTTTTTTTTTTTCTTTTTTTTTTTCTCCCTCTCCCGCCTTTCTCTCGCTAAGATTATCAGCGAGTTTGTCATGGAGACTGTGAGGCTGATAAAGAATTTAATGACTTCCCTTTCATGTGGTCATTATTTAACTGTCTTTTTTTCAACTTCAGGCAATTCATTCCCACAGGCAGCCTAAAGCAGAGCAAGTGTGCAGGCTGTGGTTTGATGTGTGTGTGTGTGAGTGTGATCAGAGAGGAGACAGAGGTTAACCTGGCGATGATTAGTTGTGTGTTAGTTGTGTGCTAGTTTAACAGATAACTAGAGAGGGTTTTTTTTTTTTTTTTTGAGAAACAGGTGCTGTTAGTGAAATGGGGATTTCACAGTAGTAGTTGTGGAAGTTCCTTCGAATGAGTCATAATTTACCTGTTCACTTTTACTAACTACTGTGAACAGCTGTAAATGACGATGATTTGCAATCACTAAGTGTGTGTGTTATAGGGGTTTATATTCACTCACACACGGCAATGAGGGCCAAGGGCATACAGTAATGCCGCGTCCTTGCCTGTCACTATTCCTCAACAGGCCTGACTTCCTGAAAAGCCAGTTCTCCACAAAACCAATCACAGCTGATGTACTCAGCACTTCTATATTCCTCTCCTTTTTTTTTTCCAAAGTAAAATACCACTTAGAGGCCACCAAAGCCCGGCTTTCACTGTATAGCCTAAGGACATATGAATATTTCAGTCACTTGGGGTTTGGGGAAGAGCCCGGTCGCTTATTTGTCAGCATTTTTACACCATTCTATATCTTTTTGTGCAAAAAAAAAAAAAAAAAAAAAAAACTCAACCGAGAGGTTCACTGTCTGAATTATCTGACTGATTTGATTGGCTGTCACCGATTGACTGTCACCTCCAATCTGACTGACGGAGGAGATGTTTCTGTTGGGCATGCTCAGTGACTGACCACCGTCCGTCGTCAGGCCAACAAGGACAAGTGGCGATGAGAGGAAGGGGGTGGAGGAGGTGGGGGGAGGGGTGATTCGCTCCATCTGAAGCTGCCACTTTCCCTCAGCATTAGCGTGCACTGTAATGACCGGTTAAGAGGCAGGCACGCAAATGGGTTGTGACAAGTGCTGCTGAAAAAAGAGTCTTTTTCCCTCATTCCTCCCGCCTCTCAATCACCATTTAAATGCCTTGACGGCTTGACATAATTCTGCAATAATTATCACTGCCAGCCCTCTCCTCGGCCTAGACACAAGTCAGATCGGATCTCATCACAGGGTAATAATGCTGACCAACAATAACTTCTCTCTCTCTCTCTCTCTCTCTCTGTGTCTTTCTGTCTCCTCAGGAAACGGACAGCAGGCTCAGACAAGCCGGTTTAATCCGGTTCAAGTGAAGCAGGAGCCAATGGACAGCACCTCTGGGCCTTCCCAGGAGTCCATGCAAGAACACAGCCTTGACCTGAGCAAGAAAGACCACGGGTATGACCGATCCCCGTTCCCACACACCCCACACCGCACTCATCATGCAGAGCCTCGTGATTTATCTCCTGAATAATAGTGTATTGTGTTAATTAGTTTGAGTGCTCTTGTTAAAACAATCTCACAAGGTGGGTCTGCAAAGTGGTCAAGGAGGAGATTTACACACTGTCCCCTTTCTCAGACTCAAGTGCCCCCTGTGTGGAAATCTATCACACAAATGTAAAGATTTCCCCATAATGTTTTTTTTTTCTTCTTCTTCTTCTTCTTCTACCTTTTATAATGCACATGTCAAGTTCGAAACATGACATGTTCATTTAAATGAAAGGGCATTTGTGTAAACCCACACACACACACACACCCACACACACTTCATCCACCAACACCCCACTCAGCATTATACATTAAGTTACATCTTATTTATGTGTCTATTTCCTTCATTGCATATTCACACAGTCAGAAATAAAGAATAATATTTACCGTTCCCATGCAAATCTTTGCCTAAACATTGCCCATTTTGCTCATTCCAGTAATGAATCAAACGGACACCCTGTGCCGGGGAATCAATCTCTTTTATCCTCACTTATGAATAAGGTAAGATCCATCCATCATGCACTTTCCAGCCCAAGACGAATTAGCAACACGCAGAGCGGGCTGTTTGTTTTTTAATGTTTCGCCCGCTAATAAGATGAGTTTGTATCATTTAAATTTTCCAGCCATTTTTCATACAGTGTAATTTCAGCCCTCCGCTCACAAATTAATATAATGAAGCAAGAGCTGGATGCCATGCCAGATATATAGAGATGTTTGTTTTTTGATGAGCTGTTTTGAACTTGGGGCACATTTTTTCCCCCTCCTCCTCCCTCTCTCTGTCTCTCTCTCTTTTCTATTCCAGCCGCTCTGTCTTTATTTATGGAGTTTGTAAATTATTTGATTAAAAAGTCAGCAGTGAGGGGGAAAAAAAGAGCAAGCGTCACCCTCATTTATTAAAAAGACTAAGTGTTACTGGGTGAATATTTAAATGTTGTGTGTTTTTGTGGAGATTAAAATGGACATTGTTTTAATCATACATCTTTTCTGACTAATATAAATGCTATGGAGTGTAAGTTCCATTACCTTGATGATTTAAGGAGGTATCGGACCCTCCAGCCCCCCCGCCTCGCATCGTTCTGGGCTTCTGGCACAGAGCACCTCGTGGATGTCTTTAGGACTCCCTTTCGGACTCGGCACACCGCATAAAGCTCGCCCAGACCGACACACACACACGAACGCACACAAACACACACACACACACACACACACACACAAAGAACACTTGGCATGTGTGTTGGCCTACGCTCAAGTAGGAGGCTGATTGTGTTTGTAAACCGAGCATAATAGCACTTGTCTGAGCACGCTTGCTCACGTGTACCAGTGTGTGACGGTGTGTTCACTGTGTGCACAGATGTCGCAGGTGAATCCGGGCTTCTTCAGCGCCCTGAACTTGAAGTCGGAGCTGGAGAGCGGCCAGGCAGCTGATAGCTCTGACGCGGCTCAGTACCTCAGCAGGCTGGTCAAAAGACCTGTTCTGGAGAAACCAGCCGAGTGGAAGACCTACCTGCGCAGGTGCGGTACACATGCATTACACTGTCTATAATCTTGTCCACTTCTCCTGATGCAGTCGTTCTCCTGATTCTTGGCTCACAGTATCCTGCTGTGTTACAGTCCATTATTCTTCCCTGCCTTTGTGATTCCTGTTTTTACTTACCCCTGACCCTGTGCTTTGTCATTCTCGCTCTTTGTCCGCTTTTATCCCGTCACTGCCATGTGTGGTGTTTGTCCCTGGTTAGCGGTGTAGAAATAAAACACTTGGCCAGGACAAATGATATTATGTGTATAGTCCCAAAGCCAAGACAATATGTCACAGCTGTTTCTGTGCAAAGCATTATGTTTTTCAAGCCGTACGTACAAAAGCAGGTCCCGGTGAAAGGAGAATTCGTCTTGATAATGGTTTTGCTTGTGTTATGTTATGTTGTCCTTTTTTTTTTTTTTTTTTTTTTTTTTTTTACACCTCATGTTTTCTTTCCTATGTAGATATGATATTGATGAAATCTGTGATGCCCAGTGTGACTTCCTGCACAAAGTCCACTTTCATTGTCTTGTGGAGGACTGCGGCGCGCTCTTCAGTACAGTGGATGGAGCCATCAAACACGCAAAGTAAGCCTGCTTTTCATTCTCATCCACACTCTTAATGAGCAATAGATTGAGATTCGAGCTCTTCTGAATGCTCTCTCTATCTCCCCTATTTACGTCATTATTTGGAGGTGATGTTAATGATGTGCTATGTTTAGCAGCTATATCACGGCCTCGCCGGTGGATCTAATTGGATGTAATGATGTCTCTCTGTCTCCCATTAGCTTCCACTTCAGAGCCAACCTAAAGGTTAAACCAGAGACCGCTTTCAACGAGGGCAAGGAGTCCAGCGAGGGCGTCCCCAATCAGCTCGCTGTGCCCGTCTCTGTGCCCAACACTCCGCCCATGGACGTGCCCAGTGCAGCAGTGTCAGGGGCCTATGCCTCTTCACCCTCCCTGTTGGCATGGAAGCAGATGACGGGCTCCATCCCCCCACTTCCTGCCTCCATGCCCAACATGGCCGCCTCCTCGCCGCTTGCTACCACTTCACTGGAGAACGCTAAGCCTCAGGTCAAACCGGGCTTCCTGCAGTTTCAAGACAAGTGAGTGCTTTAAAGTGTGAACCATAGAACTGTTACATGTATAGGAGAATATAATGAGCAAGTTATTAACTCTCTTTGGTTTTTGCCTTGTGTCCTCTCCCCCAGTGACCCCTGTCTGGCAACTGACTGCAAATACTCCAACAAATTCCACTTCCACTGCCTGTTTGGCAACTGCAAGTACGTGTGTAAGACGTCTGGAAAGGCAGAGTCACATTGCCTGGACCACATCAACCCCAACAACAGCTTGGTCAACGTGCGAGATCAGTTCTCTTACTACTCGCTACAGTGTCTCTGTCCCAACCAGGTCAGCTGAGAACTCTTGCTTCATACGGCTACAACAGAAATCAAAGTTAATGCATGCAAGACGACCGAAAAAAACAAACAAACAGATGTTTACTTATAATTAAAACAGGATTTTATTCAATCTCATTACCACATGGTAAAAGAATTAAGATGGGAAAAAAAAAACGTAAATACCCCCAAAGTGGGAAGTGGGAAAGAGAAGTGTAGGCTTTTCATCAAAAATGTCATTATTAATAGAACAAAGCAGACATTGTGCTTCCTGTGCCCTTATTTGGAGCTAAACCTGTTCTAAATGAATTCATTTATGCACCAAGTCCCCACTCTCCTAAACCCCCACCCCCCTCTCCTGAGCAGAGGAGATCCTGTTTGTCGTCTCCTGAGGGAGATGCCTCTCAGTAAACAGATGGTGGTTTGGAAACAGGTTACAACACAGGAGGGAAATGCTCTTACCTCAGTGAGCTAGTCGTATAAAACATAGGCTTCGATTTGCTCCAGTGATCTTTAGTGGGCTCAGTGCTTAACATTCCGACAGAGCTGGTCAGTTAAACGTCTGCTGTAGTGCACCCTGAAACTGCGAAACGGGAAGGAGCTAATTAACGGAATAATTAAGGGAATAAAACTAAATCGGGTGGCCCAACAAAACATCAGGAACAGCAGTGGTAGCTCAGTGGTTGGGGCATCGGGCTGCTGCTCTGAAGGACATGAGTTCAAATCCTACCACCACAAAGCTCACATTCAGCCCTTGAGTAATAACCTTTAACCTTCAGCTGCTTAGTTTTATCCTAATGAAATGTAAACAACTGTTACAACCCCAAAGTTGATTATTTTCCTAAAACAGCATGTCCAGAAGTGTTCTATTCCTTTTATACTTCAAACAATTTGCCAACGATTACAATGAATATTTTTTATTAAAGAATGGTCACTCTTTTTTTTTTTTTTTTTTTAAATCAGTTATAGTGACATTTAATGTTCTAGAACATCTATGAAACAAATTCCTTTTATCACATACATTATAAAAACTATAAACAGTTTTTCCTTCACCAGCGCTGACACCGGAGACTCCTTCCATAAATGTTAAATAAACGTCTCCTTACAGTAAACTTCACAAAATCAATGGTGTGTTGTTCTTTGGTAAATAACACCACGTAAAAAAACAAACAAACAAACAAACAAAAAAAAAACATTTAAGATGGTTTATGATTAGTCTTTGTAGGGCTGGGCGATACATCAATATAATATCGATACTGTGATCAATTATATACAGTTTTCTGAAATATCATTAGTATGGTGGTCATTTTGATGTTTTTAATAATAACAAATGAAACGGTACTGAATGAGTCCGTCGATTTGACGTAATTTTAAAAAAAAACAAAAAAAATCATTAGCTAACGGCTTGTTAGCTAAATTATATATCGTGATACGCATTGTGTAGCGTAGAAATGTCCTCAAGTAGCATGATATGATATTTTTGTCATATCGCCCAGCTCTAAGTTTTGGATAAATGGGTTGTGTCCGCCATACAAGTCCCTGTAATTTGCCTTGCAGCTGGAACTACTGTCAGAGCTGCTGTTATAGAAGATTAATCAACACCTACTGACCAATTTGACTGGTGAAAGAAAGAGCTTTAACAGGTTTAACAAATGATTGGTTGTTAAAACTCTGCTCATTGGTGATATGTCTGTCTTGTCTCCCAGCACTGTGAGTTCAGGATGAGAGGACACTATCATTGTCTGAGACCAGGCTGCTTCTTTGTCACCAACATCACCACCAAGCTGCCGTGGCACGTCAAGAAGCACGAAAAAGCCGAGCGACGTGCAGCCAACGGCTTTAAATACTTTACCAAGAGAGAGGAGTGCGGCCGCCTCGGTAAGCCTCTCGGCTCCGACGCAGCAGATCATACATATTGTAATTCGCCGTGTTTAGTATTGATCACTTGTGTATCTTCCATTGTGGTGTACAGACTTCCTACACACCTCATTATTTCAGACATGCTATTATTAAGATTCAAAGCCAGTGTTTCTTGTCGGTGTTATTTAGTCGAAGCCCTGCTTTCTACACGGACATATCAGAGCAGAGGAGAAAAGGTGTGAGATCACATCAGCGATCAATACACTCCTCCGCTCTGAACGCACAGTTTTGAAAGCACAAAAGCAGCAAGCAGGATTCTGTAAAAGGTTTCCTGGTAGTATCCGTGTCTCATCACATTAGTATTAGCGTGCTGATGCTGGACATTTTGTACTAAATATTTAATAAAGTCGAAATTCCATCAAATTCCTGGCTATGTCAAATATATATATTTCATAAATAGTTTGAGCCATGTATACGAAAAATAATAATAATAATAATAATAATAATAATAATAAACGTCTGCGGCACATTCTAAAGCTGGGGGACGGTTGATTTAGATTAAAATCAGCCCAAGAAAAATGGTGTCTGCCTTTTTTGTCATACATTAATACTTCAGTATTTATAGTAAGCAATCAAACAGAGGCTGTTTTCTTGGGTATATTTAACCTGTCAGGAATGAGCAATTACACATGTTTGTTAATTACTGTGCCTGTCTAGCTCGGTCTGTTTGTGTTGCTCTTTTTCAAACCTCGATCATCATCACACGGGCAAATTGAAAGCTTTTTTTTTTCTTCCTCCCATTCTCTCTCCTCCCCTTCTGTGCAGAAGAGAAAAAGAAAAACTTTATGACAGGGTGGAAACAAAGTGTCAAAAAGCACAACTCTATAGATTTGTAGCACCTCAGTTGTTTAAAAAAAAAAAACACACACACACACACAAAAACAACTCATGTTACCAAAGCAAGCAGCAGGATGATGAGGAATTGATGGTTCAGCTGGACTGGGAGCAGGGTATCCATGGCAGCAACATTAAACACACCACTGAGGATGAGGTTACCAGGAAGCGCAGGCACAAAGATCTGCAACATTTCGGCTTGTCATTCTTATTTGCTCAGCTCGCTCTGTTTAAAGTGTCTTGCCCGTGCGTGCGTACAAAAGCGATCTGACGACAAGCAGCTTGTTGCACCCTGCCGTGCCAAGGATGCCATGGTAACAGACCAGCCAGCACCTGCCCTGAACGCTCCGCTTTTGATTATTTTTTTCTGTGCATTATTTGCAATAAAATTATCACAAGCGTCCATTTGATTAGCCCATAAAAAAAGCAGTCATTTAATTAAAAAAAAGAAGAAAAAAAAAGAAGAAGAAGCATATAGCAATTAAAAATCTGCAGGGCTACCGTATGAAGGGAGGAGTGTGTAGAAAAGAGGAAAAGAGCGATGGACTGAACAAATACAATAACAGAAGATAGGTTGTGAAAAATGAATTTAATATGGAAATAATTGTGTGTTTACTTTGGTTTGCAGGGTTGTGCATTATTGCCTCTCCAAATGCAGAATGTATTTATGTAAATTCCAAATTGAATAAAAGATGTCATTGTAATAAAGAGCACCACAGGTCTAATCTCCGAAAGCTTCACTTTCTCAGTGTGACACTTTGGAGAAAGTAATAAGAGCCGGACTCATCTGCTCAGGCTTTTCCTCATCACCACCTCATCTTATTGAGAATCCAGTGCTGGATTCGGCGACGAGGAGGTCGGCCCTTTGTTGCGTTTTGGGTATTAATCAGAAACGCCTTCTGTTTTTATCTTCTTAGGCTGCAAGTACAACCAGGTGAACAGCCACTTCCACTGCATCCGTGAAGGCTGCATGTTCTCCTTCCTGCTCAAGCACCAGATGACGTCTCACGCCCGCAAGCACATGAGGAGGATGCTGGGAAAGAACTTTGACCGAGTCCCGTCCCAGGTAGGTTATGTATACCAGGGTATGGATGCGATGACTGTCCACCTGAACAAAGTAACCAGGGACGACATCAAAACATCAGTATCGTTTCTGCAGCATTTTTGCCCATCCCTGCCCTATACTTATATGTATTTGTGTGTGTGTGTATGTATATATATATATATATATATACATACATACATACATACACACACACATATACACACATATATAAGTGTAAATATTTCACAACTCCTGTACCCAAATTATAGTTTGAAAATAAATCATAAATTTGAAAAATTTTAAGTAAATCATTAGAATTTCCTTTATGTCCTCATGCCATTAGTGTTTTTTCTAATTTTATGCTAAAAAAAAAAAAAAAAAACCCTCAACCCTGCTACTCATTTTTAGCTTTTTTAGTTTTTGCAGAAACGTAGGTATTGTTGCACGTTTTTAACATGGTTAAACGTGTTTTCATAGATTCAATGTTGAAAAAGTTTGAAAGTTTCATTTTTAAGTGCTAAATTGCAGCTCAATTTTGGAACCACCCAGTTAGCAAGCGACGCTGTTGTTTTGCATATGCACAAATAAGGAGCACAAATAAGTTGACTGTGATGCAAATCGTTGATAATCGTATCATAGGAAATGTTTAGCCTTTGGTTTGTGGACTGATTTGTGTTTCCTGTGTGCTAGGTGATGCCTCCTGGTCACCAAGCAGATGAGATGCAGCACATGGCTAACATGGCCTCTTCCGGCACCATGGGCACGCACTCGAGCCTGTCTCAAAGCTTCTCCAACATGGCGGATGACAACGATGACTACATGGACTACATGGGTGGAGGAAGTCCACTGGGCCTCTCGTCCGAGTCGTCCAACCAAGACCGCAGCTGCACCAGCACTCCTGTGGGCAATGACAGCTCCCCTGCAGGTGAGGACTCTTCTCCATCATCATCAATCATCATCACTTTTATTTACCATCACGAATATTTCATCTTAGGTTCCATTAAAGAGAACGTTTGATTCAAGTGAATTGAAATCAATAGAAGGCTCAAGATGGCAGTCATTAGCTAGTGGAATAAAATGTTCAAATGTATGAATGTTGGTTAATCAGCTGTACTGTACAGGCGTCACAGGATCACTGTGTGTTCAGATCCTCTGGGGTTTATGCCCCTAACAAGAGGCATCAATTAAAAATAGCTGCCTCTGCTGTACTTTTCCATTGCCAATTATAAACGTAACAACTTGTTCATGAAGCATCTGAGGCAGCCGGTGTTTACCAGCAGTAATGACACTTATCAAATTATGGAGCAGTAAATTCATCATATAGTCGTCCACACACAAACACACTCCTCCTCACATTAATGCCATGCCTGTGGCAACTTAACTGAGGCATCACAGACTCATAATATCCACCTACACTATGTCAACCTGAGAGAGTACACATCTCTGGGCTTAAATCTGGGCTTTCGCTATTCGATTCTAGCCTTTCCTGCATCGGAATGATTTACATGTTTTCACCGTTTGGTTCGAAAAATATTTATCTTTCATTCTCATCACTGTTGCTTTTGGCTGTTTGATTTTTTTCTGTCACCATTTGGCTTTTGGTATTTCATTATTTGATCTCTTCCTTTTCTACCTCCCATCCCTGTGTGTGTGTGTGTGTGTGTGTGTGTGTGTGTGTATATGTATGCACCTGTCTGAATCTCTCGACCACACCTTCCTTTCCTCTTCTCCACCATTCTCCTCCACTTTCCTTGGCATCTCTGTAGGACCAGGTTCTCAGATCCCTGCTCCTACTCCCATTACCTCTGCTGACACTCCCCCCACCTCTCAATCTGCACCACCACCACCTCCTCCTCCTCCTCCACTTCCTCCTCCACCTTTACCTCAGGCTCCGCTCCAGTCCCAGCCTCCTTCTTTCCCCCCAACTCTCCTGCGTCCTCCTCTTCCCTCACTCCCATACCTCCTCTCTCCAACCTGTGTCTCATACTCTCTGCTCAGCGCCTCTCTTGGAGCCACTCGGAGTGTTGTCATGCCAACCAACACACCAGCTTTCAGCCCCATCATTGCCACTCCGTCTCCGGTTAAAAATGACGTGCCTATAGTGCAGGACGCTGCAGGTACCTCTCTCCTGCCTCTGTTAGACATCTGCAGCTCTAGAGTAGAGTGACTCAGGCCTCACTTGTCTGTTTGTGTTTGTCTTTGAACCAATGAAGCAGTAAATCAATAGCTTTAGTTCAAACAAGGCATTACGGGGTGGACAAATCCAGGAAAGTGAATCCTTCAATGTCTTGGTGGAACAGAAACTTTACAGTTAATAACACATGAAAAAATTAAACATATGACAGTTAATTTACCCCATTTATCACAGGATAAACACTTACCTAGTTAATCAGCTTGGTAAGTGTGTTAATACACATCACTGTAAATATTTCATATGGCTAACTGGACCAACTAGAGGGTTTGTTTTATGTTTGAAAAATACATATTTTTAAGTTACATCATTTTGTTTAAGTTAACTAATGACAAAGGTTAATCCATATTGCTGCCTTTTTACTTCCTGTACTATAAAAAAAAAAAAAAGTTATTCTCTAACAATATCTGAAGAGCAAGGATACCGTTCTGGCTAGCAAGGAAACAAGTTAATGTTATATTATTTAGCTAGCTACTATAAATGATCATAATATCTATCCAAAGTATAACTTGGGAGGGAAAAAATCCAGGTTTGTTAAAGAACATCTGGCAAGCTAGTAATGAAGTTATGTTAGCTATCTAGCTAGGAAAATTAACTAGGCTAGAAAATGTAAATGAACCCACATGAAAGTACAAGGAGTAAGTCAGCTAGCTAGATGGACCAACTGTAGGGACTGTGTTATGGTTGAAAATACATAAACTGTAAGCTGAAACATTTTGTTCAGTAGTTTGTTTTTTAAGTTAACACCTGAGGTAAAAATGAGCTATATTGCAAGAGAAAGCCATATTGCTGCCTTTTTAGTTTCTGTACTAACAACAGAGTGATTCTGTAACAATATATGAAGCACAAAGGGCATCTTTCAGGCTAGCTAGGAAATTAGCTTGTTATATTACCTAACTAGCTATTAAAATCATAATACCTAGCCTATGTATCATACAAAAGAATCCATGTTTGTGTCTAAAATACAAGAGAAAAGGCATCTTGCTGCTAGCAAGGAAGTCATGTTTGCTAGCTAGCGAGCAGCATTGACTAGGCTAGAAAATGTAAATCTAATGTAAATGAACCCACATAAAAGTATGATGAGATAGTCAGCTGGTTATGTGGAAAAGTCAGACTGGGGATGACATTGTTTATCCTTGTAATTAGACCAATTGGAGGGTGTTCCATGCAAAACAATATATGCTAGTATTGTTAGGTAATGCTATGTCAGCGGCCTGCTAAGTTAACTACTGAATTAAGTAAACATTGTGTTCGCTAGCTTGCTAGCAAGATGTCCTTGAGAACTTGACAGCAATATACACTTGACAGTGATATTTATTCTACATTTCATGAGCATAAATCTGTCTGTGCCGTTTTATTCCTAAGATACTAACATACTAAGAAAATACTCAAATATGATTACGCAAGCTAGTAAGAATATGTATGATGAGTTAGATACTTAAAGGCATTTATACAGCCTGGTGCTAATAAAACAAATAAAATGAAAATAAGGAGCAGGCTTTGTTTTTGTGTGGTTAATGGGCAGGAGAAAAATGCTAGTAATCACTATTTGAGCAGTTGTCTGAGTCACTTGTCTGCCAGGCAATGACTAATAAAACATTGATAGCCTGGACACATAATCTGCTTGTCCTGGGCACCTAGCCTAATAATTTGTCCACCTGTGTATTTGCTACAAAAACAATTTTTAACTATAACTTAGTAGTAATCGTAAATCATCTACTCATGATGACTTTCATTGACTACATTATGTAGCATTCAGTACCTGTCTTAAAGGATGTTTTTTCCCTACTGGGTAATATCTATTAAACAAAATTTATTCCAACCTTTTAGAGTACATGCAGTGTATTACACACTGTCAGTGAACTGTGCTGTGTTGTCTTCCATTAGCTGTCCTAATTGTGCCAGGGTTTTATAGAGGCCGTACTTCTCCAGACAGGGATTAGCATTAGCAGTGACCTAAGGCTGCTCACTAAAGCCCAAAGTTACACACAGAGGAATTTCTAGACTCATTACTTTTACACCTAATATACACCACAGACAAACATGTACTTATTGTAAGAAACACAATGAGCATCCCTGTGTTCCGTTAGATCATAGTATGGACTCATGTCAGACAGAGGAAGTAGGTTGTATATTTGCTCACGGTCATGATTTGTGTAAATCCTTTGTGCTCATTCCAGCTCTAGAGTATTTTTGTTTATAGACTCACTGCTTCATTTCATCGGCCCTGACTTGACACTTTTCTCTCTGGCATCCATAGGGAATACCATCTCCATTCCAGCAGCAAGTGGTGCCAAGAAGCGCTTCTGGATCATCGAGGACATGTCACCATACGGCAAGCGGCGCAAGACAGCATCCTCGCGCAAGATGCTGGACGAGGGCATGATGCTGGACGGCTTCCGCCGCTACGACCTGTACGAGGACTGCAGGGACACAGCGTGCCAGTTCTCGCTCAAGGTGACTCACTACCACTGCACCCGTGAGAACTGTGGCTACCGGTTCTGTGGCCGCACTCACATGTACAAGCATGCGCAACACCACGACCGCGTCGACAACCTCGTCCTTGATGACTTCAAGCGCTTCAAGGCGTCATTGAGCTGCGACGTGGCCGACTGTCAGTTCTCGGGCAACTCGACACACTTCCACTGCCTGCGCTGCTCCTTCCGCTGCACGGACAGCACCAAGGTGACTGCTCACCGCAAGCACCACGGAAAGCAGGACGTAATCAGCGCTGCCGGCTTCTGCCAGTTCAGCTCCAGCACCGACTGTACCGTGCCCGATTGCAAGTACAAGCTCAAGTGCTCGCACTTCCACTGCACGTACCCTGAGTGCAAGCATACAGTGGTAGGCATGTCGCAGATGGACTCGCACAAGCGCAAGCATGAGAAGCAAGAGCGTGGCGACGTGCCCTCGTCCGTCTCTCCTAACCGGGAGGCTGGGCAACACCAGACAGGGCTGGTGGCACCACCAACTTCCATTAGTCTACCCCCTACATCACCTGGTGCTCAAGGGCTGCCCCACAATAATGCAGCCATGTACCTCGCTTCAGCAATGGGCACCGAGTACCCCAATCACACACGTTCAACCCTCAGCCTGGATGGCTCTCTGAATCTTGGCACCGATGTCAGCAGCTCACTGTTCTTCCTGAAGAATGCCAGCGGCCTGGGCCTCAGCGACTCCCTGGACCTGAGCAAGAAGCTACAACAGCGCGAGGCACTGTTTTCTATGGGGCCTGGAGCTTCCATGCCTGCTTCCATGAGCCTGAGCAATCCACAGGATGACACCACGGGCACGTCAGGCGAGCCCGAGGACGAGCTGTCACCCGACGAAGAGCCCACGCACGAGGACGAGGACGACGAGGACGATGAGGACGACCCGGAGGAAGACATGAACACGGACTCGTACGACGACTCCCTGCCCGAGCACGATGGAGAGAAAGACAACGAAGACTGTTTCGATGCTTCCATGAACCATGCCGAGGCTTCCCACCTGGAAAAAGACAAGTCCGAGGCCGACCTGTGAACCACGCTGTACGCACTCGAAGAAACAATCCCTGCGTGCAATGAACAAACCCCAGTTCGAGTGGCCTCGTTTATCACGTCTAGAGACACCGCACATGACAAGGAAATGACAAATACGCAAGAAAAGTGAAGGCCCAAAATGATTTACGATGTTTACATGATGACCAACATTATTAATTTAATTATGCATTAAAAATGAACAGAGAAACAGACAGACAGACGAGGCCGTCTTTTACACATGGGTGGCAATGTAAACATTTTCCTACGCATCAGTCTTTTTTTGTGTGTGTGCGTGCATGTTTGAATTTAATTTATTCTATTTTGTTACTTTTTGTGTGTGGAGAAAAAAATATAAGTAAGAAACAGTCTATATATATATATATATATATATATATATATATATATATATATATATATATATGAGTATCTATATACAGTACGTGTGTGGATGTTAAAATACATTTGAAGTGCAGTCACTGAACTGCGGAATCCAAGAAAGTAATGGCACGCTTTTAAAACAAAGAAGTCTTTTTTTCCTTTTTAAATGAATGTGTTGAACAATTGATTTATTAACATCCTGCATTATTATTATTATTATTATTATTATTATTACTGTTAGTGCAGGGGCCCGTCATATTGCTTTGGCATTTTCCATTTCACACTTGATTCACTTTTTTTTTTTTTTTAAAGGTTATTTCCAGTCATCACAGTTTTCACATACATGTTCTCAGTTGTGTCATAGGCTCCATTCCATTTGGACAGTGTGTCTCTCGGGGACAAACAGCGTCAGTGACTGCAAGTTTCAGGCCATAAGACATCTATCTCAGTAAACGCACCTCACCAAAAAGCTAGTGTGCACTCCATTTTTATTTCCTCCTCTCTTTGAAATGAGGACTGTTTTTTTTTGGTTGTTTTTTTTTTTCCTGGCATTGCATATTGCTAGTGCACTTTTGTATAGACGAGGTTAGATAGTCAAGCCTCTATTTAAGACGTTTCGTTACGGTGTGCATCACTGCATTATTGTTGCTTTTTTTTTTTTCTTTTTTTCTTCGTTTGTTATTGTTGTCACTGTTATCATTGCATTAGTCCTCCACTTGCACAGGCGTGACCAGTCGACACTGGTGTTTGTTGCTGCAGAACGGCCCGTTGGGAAAACGGGACGAGACCGGGGAGGATCATGAATACTTGATGGTGCTGCTGCCCAGGGGGAAAAAAAAAGGGAATCAATGCCAGCTCTTCGGCCCTCTATGGACTCCCACAATGCACTCAAGTATCCATTAGACACAAGGACGGAAGTGTGTTCTCTGAACGTAGGGAAGATCTAGTAGCTTGTAGGTAATTTTGTTCTCTTCTTTCTTTCATTACAATTTGAGTAGCATGGATATTTAAAAAAAAAAAAAAAGAAAAGAAAAGAAAAAGAAAGAAAAAAAAAAGGTAGTGCGAAAATTCCCAGTTGGAGTCTGTGGTTGAAGATTCTTTAGAAACCTCATATATCTGCTCTTAACAGAGAGACTTTCTTGGCTGTGGATTAAAAATGGAAGAACGTGTCACAGAGTCGCTGTAAGAAATGCTCGAGTGTGTGAATAATACAGACAAAAAGCTACGTTTCAAGCTTCGTTTTCTCTTTCTAAAAGCTGTGGTCTAGCTCCGATTACAACCGTTTATTTAATATTTATGTGACCTTGCAAAGAGAAATGTTTAGGGTGTTTTTTGCACTTTTTAGATTCATTTTTACCAGAAATACAATGGCATATATCTTTTAACAGGGAAATTGCTATACAATGTTTTTTTTTTTGTTTGTTTTGGGGTTGTTTTTTTTTTCCACTTTGCTTTGATGCACAAATAATTGTCGGTGTGACGAAGACCTGTTGTTCTGTGTTTTATTTAAAAAAAAAAAAAAAAAAAAAGCAAAAAAAAAAAAAAAGGGACTGATTTTCTTTGCTTCTGAGATTGGATGATTTCAATATGAAACAGGCATGCCAGAAGCAAGGCTGCCTAACGAGTAACACTAATGACGACTGTAATTTAAATGAATTCTATACAGAGGAAATTACTGCAGTGCTCCGCTCCAAATTACAGAAAGAAAAAAAAAAAAAACAAAGCAAAACAATGAATTTTGTTTGCCTGGCTTCAGCAGAAAATGAGTGACTGTGTAGCGGAAAAGAGAAGAAGAAAAAAAAAACTGAAGCGAGAAATTAATCATTTCTTAAACACGGCTTTGAAAGAACTATCATAATATTAGGTAATTAAATGTGTAGATGATTATCTTCGAAATATTGTTGCAGGAGGGGAAAAAAAAAGGTTGTATAGTATTTTCTTCTGTACAAAAAAAAACTATATATGAACACAATGCTCTTTGATTAAAAGCTTCCTTTAAAAAGAAAACGGATAAAAACTGCAGAAATAAAGAATAAAGGTTCATTATTGAAAGAATAAGAATAGTTTGCTCATGTGTGTGTGATTTATTTGATTTGATTTGATTGTTATTCTCATGGTTTCCCCATAGAGATAGCCTGTTAGTGATGAGAAATCTTTAAACGGCTCAGTGTAGCACTGAAACGGTGAAGCTCCAAGTCTACTTTTGCATTAGGAAATCATATTTTAAATACAGGGACAATGTACATCTGGTTCATGGTTGGTTTATTTAATATTTTTCTGTTTGCCATTCTTTCTTCTTTTTTTTTTTTTTCTTCCTCTGTGTGTGTGATTTGTTTTGTTTTGTTTTATTTAATGGAGTTTATTGTTCACTTGTATTCCAGCATGCATCTCTTGACAAGCTCTCGGCTCTCAAGTGCAAGCTGGGCTCAATTCATGTCCACTCTAGTTGTTTCCTGATTAAAAATGACAAAAAGACACAAAATGTTTAAAAAAGAAAAAACGACAAAAAAACAAAACAAAACAAACAAAAAAAAAAAACTACGACGACAAAAAAAAAAAAAAAAAAGAAAAGAAAAAAACGGCTCTTTGGCTGGGAGATGATACTGTGCACTTGAATACATTTTATGTGTGTAAAATAGCAGGATTTGTAAAAAGTTAAAAAAATAAAGGAAATCTAATTATTACAAGTCAAACTTGCCGAGCAGTGTGTGTGTGTGTGTTTTAACCAGCCGTGTTTTGCTTGCTGTGGTTTGAGTTGAGCTGTGGGGTTACGCATGGCTTTCCCAGAATGCCAAGTAGCTAATGGGTGCGCGCACACGCGCACACACACACACACACACACACACACACACACACACACACACACACACACACACACACACACAGAGCCCCCCTGCTGTGAATGGCAGGGCCTGTGGCAAGACAGCAGCGCTGCTCTCACTGCATTCTGACACACATACATACACACATGCACACAAAACACATGCATTTTTATTTTTTTGCAGAAACTCAAGAGCATGACCTAAAATAGCTACAAATGCACACTAACATCTAGGGTCAAAACGATGATAATCTGTTACAGGTTAATGCAGTAACCGGTTCTTTTTCTCACCAGGCCGATCCAGTCGTGCTCCAGCTGTTCTCTCGTCTCCCCTCCTCTCCCTTCAGGGTGTTTCTTTAAATAAAATGAGCGAAGCCACCACCATCTGTCTGCCAGCTGGCATCCTGTACATAATCCTGGAAAAAAATAAAAAATAAAATAAAATAATAATAATAATAATAAACAGAGAAAATTATATTACGGGGGAAAAAAACAACAAGAAGAAGAAAAAATAAACAGACGGAAGCAACCAGTGCACGCAGCATCGGCTGTCGCTGAAGTGACAGCTCATTTTACTGTTTTAATTACAGATATAAAGAGAAGAGCAGAGTGTAAGTGGATTACATGTCTCCTTCTTAGAACGTGGGAGGGGGAAATGACTTTAGGAAAGAAACTGAGGTTTATGCTTTTACTGGCTAAAAAGCAATCTGCAACTCAGGATATAGAGCTTAGTATGAAAACAAAATAATTAAAAAAGAAAAGGAAAAAAAACAACCTCAAAGTGATGAATTATGGAATTAATTTGATATGTTTATGCAATATTTTGCTGTAAAACATTTAATGTAATAATAAACTTTTTTCATACCACCCCTTTCATACATTTTCAATGCAGCTCAATGTGCTTTATAGTGTGACGTAAGAGAAATAATGAACAAAAACAAAAAGTAAAATAGGCTAATAATAATAATAATAATAATAATAATAATAATAATAATAATAATAGCACTGTGAGAAAGAAAAAATTTTAAAAAATTTTAAATAATAAAAGAAAAAAGAACAAGAAACCTAAAAGTATGGCAAACGATAAAGGCTGGTTAAAGCTAAAATGGGGAGGGGAAAAAAAGCAAAAAAAAAGCTGAAGCCTGATGAATGTATGGTAACGGTAATGTGTTCCAGATCTTTGGTGCATAAAAACAAAAAGACCACTTCACCAGTGGTCTTTGTAACAAATTTCTGACAAAAACCAACTTGCTTCAGGGCCAGTTTTCCAAAATCAGAGAGGCGAGAAAGAGAGACGGATGCCTTCTCAACCATTTAACCATGATCTTTAGTGCTATGATTATTTTCGGGGAAACTCAGCCCTGATCTCTGTGGCCACAAAGCTGGAAAAAAAAAAAAAAAGCCAACATTCAGAAGTTGAAGACTTACGATTTATGTGAGCTCCCAGCCTGTGTACTGTAATGAGAAAAACAGAGTATTCTGTAGCTTTATATATTGACATAAAACATCATTTGGTTCTCAGCAAGGGTGTAATTACTTTTGCCCACATGGCTTCTGCATATTGGCTGACTTTATGGTAAACAAATAAGAAGATTATAGAATCTTTTACACTGTGATTGTTACCTGATGTTCGATTTACTTCATTTTAGTACCTGGTGGAAAAACAGACGATGTCTTGAAATATAAAGTTAAGAATTAAGCCCCTCCCCCTCATTTCTGTACACAGGCTGTGTGAGGCCACACACACTTTACCGCCATTTCTGACTTTTTTTTTTTGGTCACCACGGAGATCAGGAGTCTATGAAACCACCATAGCACTAACCTTATCATTAAATGGTAGCGCAAGCATCACATCACAGTATTCTCTCTCTAATTGTTAACATCATCTTTACAATCTTTTTGGAAAAACAGGCCCTCGAATCGAATGATCTCACACAACCTTTGGAATTTTAGAAGCAACTAGAAAAGTTCTGGAAACTGATTTCCAAATGATTGTATTTTCTATATGATGAGTTATATAGTCTTTTTGAGAATGTGTTTGTGTTTTAGCTCAGCATCATACATTCATGTGTGTGTGTGTGTGTGTGCGTGCTCTGAGACTGGCTCTTTGCAGCCTGTTCTGGTGTATAGCAGGTTTAAAGAGGAACAATCAGGCCTGGAACCCACGACAGGTGCGCAGTACATATGTCTCGAGCTGCAGCAACACCACATGACACCAGCGCAGTTGAGCACCAGTGCTCATCAATGGCCTGTATTCTTCACCCCAAAGAGTTCAACTAAAACATGTTTTTAGCTGAGGCAGCTGTTTAGGATGATAGGCTATATATGCAATGTATATGTATATGTATATGTAGTGACAGCCATATATGGAAAGACGAAATGATCGAGTCATTTGAACCTTTTTACACAACGTGTTAGTAAAAGGTCAAACTTTAGAATCAGACATAACTTTCTGCAAAATCCACAGCGTTCGATTCAAGTGTGACTGCTCTACTGCTGCTCTGTAAACCATCCGAATCTCTGCTGTTCATCTAGAACATCCCAAACATTATGTCACGACGTGGTCGTCTCTCTGTGGCAACAAAGGTCAAGTCCAAAGGTCTCATCCTTCAGCTCAAACTCGGATACAAAATCATAAAGACTGTCCTATGTTCATCCCAGGACTCTTATAGACAATATGCTCATACTGAACCTCATTTCAACACACTTAGTACTGCTTGTGTGTCATGAAAATACAGCTCTTCAGGATTGTCCTAATCCACGTATGAATGGTTTCCAAATCATATCAACGCATCTATGTACTGATATACTGGGCAGTGCAAATGCACGTAAAGAAACCAAGCGCTTATTCGTTTATTTAGAATGCTTTGTGGAATAAGCCACAATGGCGTGTGCTGTTTTAGGAAACTAATCAAAGACAGAACAGCTTGATGCTGTTAGCACCACCACGATTGTTTTCCCGTAACAGCGTAATCCCGAAAGTATTTTATTCCGCTAATACCACAAAAAAATTTCCAATACCAACAAATAGTTTTTGTTTTCAGTTTATAGTCATGATTAGTGTTGCGAAATATCCGCAAAACAAGTTCATTCCTGTTCAGTCACTGACTCCCCCCGAGTCTTGAAGTTAAATAAGGGAAAATATGCAGCTTGTCAGGTTCAAGAGAAAAAGTGCTCCATCCTGAAGACTCTCCCATGTTGGAAAATGTCAAAAATGATCGACTGTTAGAAAGCGCTGAAACTGGAGACTCCTTCCACGAATGCTCCTTGCACAAATGTTTCCTTACAGAAAACGTCACCATGTTAACAATTACCCGTTTTTAAACAGTTTTTTTGTTGCTTTTTTTTGTAGAATACCCACCATAAAAGTCCCAGTGAATTAGCTATAACTATAAAAAATAATACCGTATTAGAACGAGCGTATTAATACAAACCCGTGATTCGCCTGGCAGTCGGGACTATTTTCAGACCCCCCGTTATAGAAAATTAATCAACACCGTGTGACCAAATTAGATAGACCGATGGAGATTCCTTCCACAAACGCTAAATAAACGTCTCCTTACAGAAAACGTCACCATATTAACAATTACACGTTTTTAAATGATTATCATTTTTTTTTTGTAGAATGCGCACCATAAAAGTCCCCGTGAATTAGCTATAAGTATAAAAATAATAACATATTAGAACGAGCGTATTAATACAAACCTGTGATTCGCCTTGCAGTCGGGACTATTTTCAGAGCCTCTGTTATCAAAAATTAATCAACACCGTGTGATCAAATTAGATTAGAGAATTCGATGAATCACTTAGCAAACGATTCGAAGCCAAACTAAACGTGAATGAGTTAATAAGAAGATTCATGAATACGTCGCAAACATGCTAGTTTTAGACACTGCATTAGTTATTTTTGCATCTCTGCAATGCTTCCTTCATGCGTTTATTGTTGTTGCACTCTCACAGGGCTTTGTTTCAGGGGATCTTCCGTCATAGATTTAAAAAAAAGGATCCACACGGAGGCCTTTGGTAGCAGCTGTTCTGTGTGTATCTGGGTGAGAGAGAGAGAAAAAAAATTAAGTTCTGAGACCCTGAAGGGGGGAAGCGAATTGGACACACATTCAAACAATTTAACATTTATAAGACTTTATTGGAATCAGCGTCATGTGCCAGCCGTGTACAAACGCTACTCCACTCTCTCTCTCTCTCCTCCTCTGTTGACACAATATAAATCAGAGGATATTGTTTCAATATGTCTATAGGCTCAATGAGAGACTTCAGAACAAATAGGTTTAGCTTTGTAATTAGACCGCCACATAATTGCAGGTTAAACATTACTCCGTTGAGCAAATGACAAACTTTTGTTCGCTGGCTTTCTGGCAAATATGTAACCAAAACCCTCATCCAGCGCGGGATAATTTCATCACTGTGTGAGCTTAACGCTAACCAAAAGCACAGCTGTCAAAATCATACAGGCTTGTTCTTGAAGCTGCACAGCTGTGCATTAACCAGTGACGAATTTCATTCTGAGAAGCTTGGATATGGCATACGGATGCATTTGCAAAAACTCTCCGAGACGTATTTTCATTAGGAGGGAGAAGTGGTTATACTGGAGACGGAAAAATTTTGCATATATATTTTGCAAGGTAGAACATTTGCAGTCTTTCTGGTCTGTATTTATTGTACAGTAATAAGTGGTGGCTTAGCGGTTAAGGCTCTGGGTTACTGAACGGAAGGTCGGGGGTTCAAGCCCCAGCACTGTCAAGCTGCCACCGTTGGGCCCTTGAGCAAGGCCCTTAACCCTCTCTGCTCCAGGGGTGCTGTATCATGGCTGACCCTGCGCTCTGACCCTGGCTTCCTGACAGGCTGGGGTATGCGAAGAAAACAATTTCACTGTGCTCTACTGTATATATGTGGCCAATAAGGACTCATTATCATTACTATTGGTCGTCAGACGTACTCATACCTTGCTACGGTAAAGTTCTCAGAGAAACACACCAATCTGCTGCTACTGACGTATTTCAGAGATCAAAGATCTCAAGCTAATCACCCAAAGTGACTTGCTTTATAGAATCGAACCAACAACAAACAAGCTGTAAGTGGCAAGCAGAAGAAGAAAAAACAACACACAAAATTGTTAGTGAGGTTGGCGCCCAGCCAGGGAGCCATTATATTTGAAGTAGCCTGCTTAAAAACTGAGCAGCCGTCTCTGGAGTGGAGAGAGCTCGGAGCAACAAGGCAATGGACTCAAGAGGAGCCAAATACTGATTCTGTGGGCACACATTTTCTAACACACACATATGGAGGGTGGGCTTGTTTTCTTGGCAACTGAAGAGATTCTGAAGTGCTATCCCATAAATTGGGTTAATTTGGCATGATTCCTTATAGAATTGGATGGATTGGTAGCAAGGGAAGCCCAGCAGTCTGGCTGAGAACGAACTGAAACAGTGTGATGGGATCTATAGCGCTGTGATCATGGCAGGAACACGGACCTGACAGCATGCGACAGAGCCATAAAGCAGAAGCGTTTGGCAGTCGTGAACGGAGACTCGCAAGACGTACACCGTTCAATTTTAATCCAATCAGTTAAAAGGGAGAAAACGATAAAGAGATGAAAATGTGCAATACTGCCAGAACGGCCCGAAACGGCTGTATAGTAAGTGAAACTAACAATGTAATTGTGCTCGACAGTCACATTATTCAACAACCTAACCGAGGAAAACAAAATACAAACCGGTAACCTGGCTCAATAAGCCAAAATTTTCCACATTGCCATAATTCCCATATGCATTACCTTCTTAGCCAGGAAATGCAAGCAGATACAAACCAGAGCCCAGACACTGATAGAATCAAAAGAGCACTCATTGTGGAAATGAGGAAAACAAATGCAACACAATATTAAGGTAATGCACTGCAGAATCCCAAGCCAGCTTCAACAACTCTGCCCATTTATCTCGGTCGAAAGCACGGCTGTAACAGGAGGACAGAGGGCACCGAGTCGGCCTCCTGCCACTCACCGAGATGTTTACGAGTTCTGCCCTTGCTCCACAAGCCCACTCCCACCTCCCCCCTTCCCCAAACCTCTCGCCTTTTCTGACACCACTAATACCAACTATATCAGCCAAAGGGAATGACAATCTCCAAATGCATCCTTGCGCGCAGGGCCGAACTAAATAAGGAGAGAGAGAGAGAGAGAGAGATGTTAAAATGCCGTGTTAGGTGGCACAGCTGCGCCCCGTGTGAAAAGGAGAGTGAAAACAGGTGGGACGGGGACGGTGGTAATCTTTCACATTATGGTGGTTGATAACACACAGCCTTCCTCCCTGCACTCACTTAAAACGCTGTAATTTAATATGGATTACATCAGACATGTGACATTTGCAGCACGGAAGAAGTGGAGGTTGGGAAGATTCAGATGATGCTAATAATAGCAATTGTGTACCAATGACTGGGGTTTTTGTTACCAGAGGCATTTAGTTAGTGATTTGGACTTTCCAAAAGAAGAGGCTAGAAGTCCATCAAGGGGGGTTGGAGGTGTGGTTTGGGATTTTTTTTTTTTTTATCATCTTGCTAAAGGTTCAAAAGTTTGGATTGTATTTCATGCCAAATAAAATCCAAGCCAAGAGGACAAGGTCAGCAACATTTCATCCTCATTTTATATATATATATATATATATTTTTATTTTTGCACTGCAATCATCACAGCTCTTTAATGGTACTGAAAATACACTCAGTTTTTTCCACATTACCATCATGTGGTGTATTTTAGAAACCAGTAAAGTAAAGAAATCAAGGATATTCAGCAGCTGAGGAAAATCTAGGAAGGCCAAACATTTGCTATGTCTCCGGAATATCTCTTCTGGTTAAGTAACACAT
The DNA here is from genome assembly GCF_001660625.3 of Ictalurus punctatus. Lineage (NCBI taxonomy): Eukaryota > Metazoa > Chordata > Actinopteri > Siluriformes > Ictaluridae > Ictalurus > Ictalurus punctatus. Next base: position 19,819,833 of record NC_030430.2, read on the forward strand.
CTCAACACACCCAACATCATGCCTCAATAAGCACTCTAATGACCGAGCACTGCTCCAGCAAGGCGAGAAGATGTGGTTAGCACTCCAGGCATCAAACATTTGACTTATTCTATAGTCATTAAGAGCAGGATACACTGAGCTTGGTGTAATTACACAGGTAGTACAACACGCAGGCAGTTGGTAGTGGTATTCATCATCGTAATTAAGGCATAAACTGTAAATGCTTCGCGTTAAAAGCAGTGCTGTAAAAGAGCAGTGTCTTATCAGCTGTGGGTCGTTCGGAGCTTGTCGCAACGATCCGGTGCAGCGCAGACACTCGGCAGAGCAGCCTCTGCATTTGCATGAATAATAAAGAAAGCCACAGAGAACTGGGAAAGATGGAGACAGGCCTGTATGAGTCCTCCTCCCTCCCCGTTCCCCTTGCTTTCTCTTCCTCCAGGCCTCCGGCATGCTTCAGGTGTTGCACGAATATGATGGTTCTATACGATTTGTCTAATTTGCAAGCTCCGGCAAGGCTTGCACCTGTTGCCCTGCCATTGCCTACAGTCCTGGTTTCTCCCCACGCTGACAAGCACCTCTGGATAATCCATTCTGCTCACAATAGTAGCGCTGCTCTCGCCACCACTGTAGGACAGGGGCATTTTTCTCTCGCCACGCTTTCATATCCGCCATGCCACTGATGGTTCATTACAGGCCAATTCATAAATATTGTCTCCAGTATTACCACTTCCAGACCCTCTCAGCTCCCTTGAGATTTATTTCCCTTTTAAAACCGGCTATTGTTTTTGTCCCCCCCATTTCTGTTTTTCAGCCCCTCCACTACCTCCTTGTCCTTCTCGATCTCTTCTCAGCCTAATACCTTTTTTTGCCTAGCTGCCAATAACTAAGCCACTATAACACCAGAGACCTAACACCCTGCTATTAGTAAAGCAGTCTCATATATTCCAAGCTGAACCCAGACAAGGGGAACATCAAGTAATCTCAGATGGATAGTGGAAAATGTGAGCCTGCTCACTACTTCAAAATGTATACAGGCACTGGTGGTGCAGAAAGCAATGTTGATGCCAGAGGGTCCAAGGTTCGACCCCAAGCTCTAGTTACTGTGCAAAACTCTCCCAGTGTCCACATGGGTTTCCTCTAGGTGCTGGTTTCCGCTCACCTCCCAAAAACATGCCAGAATGTAAACTGGCTACACTACATTCCCTCTACCAGGTGACAGTGGTATGCTTTGATGGACTGGTGACCCATCCAGGGTGTATTCCTGCCTTGCACCCTAATGCCTCCGGGATATGCCTTGGGTCCACCATGACGCTGAGCAGGATGATGCAGCTACAGAAGATGAACGACTGAATGAACAAATACTTTGTGCCACTGCAGTGGATTTCTGCCATTGAGGTCTTATACTGTAAGTCTTCAGTGACCTTGGCTGGACAAGCTCAATCATACACACCTTGGTACTGTAGTCCCAGCCAAGTGTTTGACAGACAAACTCCTAATGGGAATCTATGCCTACATAAGCTTGGCAGAATGCAGCATATACACTCACCGTCCACTTTATTAGGTACACCTGTACATTCATGCGGTTATCTAATCAGCCAATCATGTGGCGGCAACTCAATGCAAAAAAACAACTAAACAAACAAACAAAAAAACAGATACAGGTCAAGAGCTTCAGGTAATGTTCACATCAAACATCAGAATGAAGAAAAGTGTGTGACTGAAGAATGAAGAGAAATCTCTGTGACTTCGATTGTGGTATGGATGTTGGTACAAGCAGGGCTGGTTTGAGTATTTCAAAAACTACCGATCTCCTGGAAATGTCACCTACAACAGTCTCTCTAATGGTACCAACATCCACGCCATGATCAAATTCATCGAGATCACATTTTCCCTTCATTCTGATGTTTGATGTGAACATTAACTGAAGCTCCTCACTGTATCTGCATGATTTTTTTTTAATCGCACTGCGCTGCTGCGACATGATTGGCTGATTAGGTAACTGCATAGATATGCAGGTGTTCCTAATAAAGTGCACAGCGAGTGTACATATTTTTATTAGCTGTAAACTAGAAGTACCGCCAAGTCTAGAATGCTAGTATCCAATCAAACAAGGCCTAAAAAAAACACAGCAGAGAATGCATGCATCCTGCAGTGTAAGATACCATCTGTCTATCAGTGCATTCCCTTTGAATGTAGGACACCCAGTGATGTTCCAGAGGCCTGGACCCATATGTGCACAACATCAAACAGCCTTCCTCCAACACCGCCAGTGCTCAAGCTCAAGCTATCTGAGGGGGAAGGAGGAAGTGCACTCCATCTCTGTAGTATTAGCCTTGACCTTTCTTATGCAAAGCTAAGGTAAATGTGGAGGGGCTTGCTCTGTTACTCGTGCTGTTTTCATAAGAATGGAAAAGTGCGTTAGTACATAAGGTGTGGAATCGCCGGTATCGATTATTTATTTATTTATTTAAATGGTGCTACAAAAGATGCATAACGCACAACAGAATATATAGCTCATGTCTGTGAAGGGAACCAACTTTTATAAGTTATTTACTGACTGGCCTCGATCAGCACGCCACAGTTGCGTTCATACGCGTACGCTTTAATACGTTTCATCTGTTTTGTTCTTGGCCATCCTGCCGTTCCTGAGAGCCATGTAGATTAGCGCTGTTAGAAGCATAATCCTGTGATATGTAGGTCATAGGTGAAATCCACTTCCTAGTTAAAGGTTTCATAGGAAGTCTCTCCATTTTAATCCCTGCACAAGGATCCGGCGCTGTGAGCCCAACCCTTCAGTGCTGGCCCTCCTGGGGCAAGAAGGCCTAACAACCCTCGCATTGATCTGAGGAGACACTCAGCCTTCTAACCTGCTGAGTGCTCAGTTCAGGAGAACAATGGAGTTCAGGCCACATCAATATGCTGCCCTATGGAGGGCTCCCCATTTAGCACAGCGCCACTGATGAGGTTAAAGCTCCCACCTCCGGCCTGAGTCAGCCAGCCAGACACCTCGGACGTTTAAATAACCAGCTTCAGTCTGGCTTTAACGTTTTAACACCTCGATCTGCTTAAGTGTTCATTGAGATATAGTTTAGTCCAGATTTGTGACTATAAGTCGTCCCACTCTTTCAAATGTAGATGGGGTAAAGGAAGGAAGCTTTCTGGGTAAAAATGCACTGCTGCTCCCATAAGACACTAAATGATGTACAAGTGCATTTATTAAAGCAGGCCCTATAAATCTGAGCCTGGCCTGAACTCCAGGGAGAGGTTAATGGATTACAAAGGGATGCGGTATCGAACCTTCAAGAAGTTTATACACCACATCAATATGTGCAATGCTATTGATCATCTAGACCTTGACAGACAAATTAAATTCATGAACTTGATAACGCACTGGAATATTCGTATTGCTCACGACAGTGGAATGGTGGGGTTTTTCCCTCTTTTTGCCGTTTTAGGAGCACGCATTATCGATCGAATCTGCATAACACAGACCTCATTGGGGGGAAAAAAATGCAAGAACACTGACGAGCAGGGCGCACGTTGGCCTCATACCTCCAGGGTCGGGGGTTCGAGTCCCGCCGTGGCCCTGTGTGTGCAGAGTTTGCATGTTCTCCCCGTGCTGCGGGGGTTTCCTCCGGGTACTCCGGTTTCCTCCCCCAGTCCAAAGACATGCACGGTAGGCTGATTGGCAGGTCTAAAGTGTCCATAGTGTATGAATGGATGTGTGTATGTGTTTGGGTGCCCTGCGGTGGATTGGCACCCCGCCTTGTGCCTCCGATGCTCCCTGGGATAGGCTCCAGGTTTCCCCGTGACCCTGAAAAGGATTAAGCGGTATAGAAGATGGATGGATGGACTGACGATCATACGTAAAATTTACACTGAACCATCAAAGTCCTTTTTAAATCTGTGGCGCAGCAAATGGGCCTTTACACGTAATTCAATTCTGGGCTCGGTGACCATCACTGTCCCCAGCACTGCCTTATAAAGTGATGGGCGTTATTTTAACTTTATTGTTTTATTAAGCATTTAGAGCACATAGTCAGCCATTAATGATTAATGCATATTAATGCACAGTCCAAAGCAATGCTTCTTTTAAATGTATGTGTTAAAATGCTAGCGCAGTGTATAAGTGGCTCTACAATAAATAAATAAATAAATAAATAAATAAATAAAATGATCAGAAAGGATTAAAAATCTTTTACAAGAATAAAACAAGAGAAACGGTGAAGCAGGTGTTCAATCGATTTTATTACAAATATTTACATTTACTCTCTTAAAATTGCTCTTTATCAGAATTTCACTGCGTATCATACTCGCTGTCAATTCTCGCCACCGAGCACTACAGTCAGAAGTTCATCATGAACGAATACGCACATTAACAAGTGCACACACGCTGATGGTATGTGGCACAACTTTCCAGGCTTCCTCGCAGTCACTATCACTGCCCAACAGTTCAAACGGATTCCCTCGCGGTTCACCCAATTGTTTCTAATTATTAGTAAGCTTTTAAAAATTATAACCGGGTATTACAGTATATCAGACGTTCTTATTCACGATCATACGTCACAGGAATATCTCTTCATAGTCCACTGGTACAAGTCATCTCTAATCTAGACCATAACGAGATGCATGTTGTCAGGCAGGCGGAGATCCTCCGTGGTGGAGCAGCTCAGCACCCGCTGCCACAGCCCACAATGCTTCACCTGCTTGGGCCATAATCACATTACTCTGAAGGCCATTTGTTAAAAGTGAAAATGTCAGAGCGGAGCAGACGTGTCTAATTCTCTCTCCAGGATCTTTCTTGCTTTTTTTCTCATCAGCTGGCGAGTGAGTAATTCTATTAGTTAAGTATTCATACGTTACTCTCCATTTGCATCAGCTGTGGGGTTTTTTTTTAAAAATTTTTTTTATTTTTTAAACTCTATCTTTTTCCTTGTGACTTAGACAGAAAAAGCCCCACAAAGAGAGAAGCTCAATTGTCGGCACCTCTGCTGAAGCATCCATTGTTTTACATGGTTTAATTACAAAGCCCCGGCATCATTTCATGTTAAGATTATTCACTGTGGGAGGCCCGTATAATTTGGACTGGAGGCTTTGTCATGTAATATAATACGATAGAACAGGCTTTCGGTATTAGATTTGCGATTTTAGCCTCCTTGACATTTCAAGCTGCATGAACTAATACATCTGTTATTTGTCGATCATTTGATTATTAAGATACTTCATAAACCAAATCAGTTGCCCAGTTGGAAACGGGAGAGACGTAAGCGAAGAGGCGTACTTCTTTTCACCGTTGTTGTGTGTCTGTCTGCAGTCCTCACTCACACACTGCCTCCTCGGTGCTCTCCGATTCTCAACACCACCAGGAAGTAAACCCATCATCATTATAATCGGAAATTACAAGGACTTCCCCCAGACGTGCTAGCTGCTGCGGCTCGACGTTACGTTATGCTGAGAGAGCACAGCGAGCAATGAACAGATATTTAAAGTCCAGACAAGAAGATGGAGGCTCACGGTGGCTGCAAATATCGAGCTGCTCGGAAATGCAAAATTAGGTCACGTGACTGGTAAAGCTTCTTTGGTGTCCAGGATTTGTTGTTGTAGGCTTTAGTTTAGAATTAAATACAGAATTACATGGATATACAGTATGGACTCGGTACAGACATTATCCTGGACATTATGAGAAACTACACATATTACTGTCAGGGGAAAGAACTAGTCTGAAACGACGAGAGAAACGGCTGAGCACGCAATGTTTGCTTAATAATACATATAAGGTCGTAATTCTGTCACCGTCTAATTCCACACTGTACGTTATGTACTGTGCTTGCCCAGGCACGCAAGAACGTCTGAGCTGGTACTTCAGTGCGTATGTTGAAAAGAAAAGTCACGGCATGAGGGCACTGAACACGAATGAAGAGATTACACCCCATTTGCTTCTTCCCACTGAACTATGTGGCTGTGATTCAGAATTAAATGTGGATGACAGGATCGAACTAAAATCAAACGGGAAACGGAGGAAGAGAGAATATAAAGCAAAAGGAGCGGTAAAAACTCTTTCCTAATCCACCTCACTCTCGTTGCTGGCCCCCTCAGGACGCCTCAGCTTCTCCACTTGCTCGTTAAATTGTCCGTCTCCGCCTCTCCTGTCTTCTGTCTGAACGCTCAGGTGCTCCTCTTCGTCCACGTGGGTCACGTCGCCATCGCCTTCCCCTTCCTCCTCCTCTTCTTCTTCTTCTTCTTCGTCTTCTTTCCTCTCCTCCTCTCCTTGGACCTCCATGCGGACCTGGTCCTTCAGGTCAAGGACGAGCATGGGGCCCAGACCAGCCTCTCCATTCAAGCTAAGGGAGCACGACACGCTGCCCTGTGAGCTGTGGCCGTCTTTGACAGGAGAGGAACTGGCCGACTCGTTACTGACCGGTGAGATGTCACTGCTGCTGTTGGTGTGATTGACTGAGGGAGAGTTGGACAGCGCACCCGTCTTTAGAGGGATCTGCCAGGACGGGATTTTGGGGAGGGACGGAGAAGCAGGGAACTGTCTCCTAGAAAAGAGGAAGAAAGTGAGAAAATATATATTTAATAAAAAAAAACTAAAGGAAAGGCCTAATCAAACCTCGGCAATTGCAAGAGGGTCAAGACTTATGCTCTGTATCAACTCTTAATACATCTGTAGCGAGCGAGGAAAACAATAAATACCTGGTTCACATGTGTTAGGGGGAAAAAAAAAAGATAAAAAGGATAAAAAAAGTGTAAAAATTGTGAACCATGTGAAGGTTTGAAAAACAATGGAACTCAAATAAAAAGGAACATCAACAACAGCTTTGGAAGATTAAAAAAAAAAAAAAATTATATTGAACAATAAAATGATCGTCAAATAATTCTGTTAAATAATTGTGATGTCATAACATTTGATTACAATTCTTTCACAAAAAGAGGAAGGAAATAGTTTTGTTGCACTTTATCATTTAAAATCCACAGGAATGATATTTCTCTTTCATATTTTCTTTTCTTTGATTTTATATGAAGCCTTTTAGGAACATTTATTAACACGATTCAGGGAAGCACGGTGACGCAGCGTTTAGCGTCGCCGCCTCACAGCTCCCGTGTTCCCCAGTTCGATCTTGAGCTTGTGGCGTTTCTGTGCATGTTCTCCACATGAGTTTCTTCAGAGTACTCCAGTTTCTTCCCATCACTCAAAAACACGCCCGTCTGTGGACTGGCTATGATAACCTGCCCCTAGTTGTGAATGAGTGTGTGAATGTGTGTTCCCGGTGCCTTGAGATGCTCTGGTGATCCTGCCTCGAACCCATTATACAATAAGTCGGTTTTGAGTCATGTTAGTTTTCTTGTTACGAAAATCATCCTTGTTATAATTCTACATATACTACATGTTTGGTAGACAGAGATTAGATTGAACTTTTCACTCAAGTTCATTGGAAATCACCAAGACTGGTAAACAGGATATAACGTATACATCGTCCATTAGATATTATAACCCTTTAACTGAATGTGAAATATTCACATATTCGCTTACTGAGTGACTCCTACAAGAAGTACCAACAGTTCTGTTTAAAAGATGTGTCCCTGACATTTAGCCTTTGTATTCACGGTAGCTGGAATGAATGCCACGTTCATTCCTGAGCCACTTAAGTACAACTGCACTCATGAATTAATAGAGATGTTATTTCACTGTACGTCATTATACAACAGTACAACTAATCTGATAAAAAAAAAAAAAAAAAAAAAAAAAAAGCTTTACAAATCAAATAGAGGCCGCTTCTCACAATGACCAGCCCATGTCTCTCTCCAAGTTCCAACCGCCTATTTATACAGATTCTTAGGGGGGGAAAAAAGAGAGAGAGAGAGAGAGAGAGAGAGAGAGAGAGAGAGAGAGAACATGCCTGTTAAAAACAGCACAAAGAATTAATCACAGTTCACAGTACAAACAGCATAGATGTTATAAAATGTAAGCCATTAATGTCAATGATAGCACTGACATTTCCAGCAGCATGAACTAAAAGATCTGTTATTTGCTCTTGATTTCATTAACATACTTCATGAACCAAGTCGCTCTGTTGGATACAGAAGGAGTTGCTCATGAACTTTATGTTGACAACAAAAATATTTCTTTTAAAGCCGAATATCCCTTACAAATAATGTCTATTGATAAATGAAAGGAACACTCCAGATATTAACAACAAAAAAAATATAGATCTTTTTTTGGTTAATATCTGGAGTGTTCTGTTAATCCCTGAAATGAAAGACAGTAGAAAACTTGGTGTTTCAGACCATGTTGTGCTCATCAGTTATGGACATCTACACGACAGTATGTCTGGGGGGAAACAAAAACAAAAAAAATTGTTTTGGAGATATTCTCATTTTAATGTTTCAGTTCATCACTTCTGGGAAAACAATAATAAAAGCTGATTATTTCTGATTATTTTTATATCTAGGCACAAGTTTGTGATCAATCAAATAAATTTCCTCTAGAACCATATACGTGCCACCGCAGGAAGCAGCTCTACACTAGTAGCCCATTTGCTTGTTAGCTGATTTGCTGCAAAAATTTTCCAGCACAATATTTCATTTAACAGCCATCGCTTTGCTCAAGAGAAGACAAGTGGTTGGGGTTTAATCATTTGGAAGAGGGAGGGACATATATGACGTCACTCTTAAGTTTTCAGATGTCATCACACTTAAGTTTTCAGATTCTCCATGAGCTGGATTGAGTAAAAGGCTCTCGTTAATCTGTAAATCGCTGTTCTATATATTCAGCTAGCTCGCGAGCTAGGCTTGTTTAGCTTCAGCGGGGGTGTGGTGTATCTCGAATGCCGTTGTTGTACAAGTCAAGTCAAGCATTTCGAAATACATCAACATGCAGAGTCAAATGACAGCTAAGGAGCCATTTGATGGGGATTTGAAAACGTCCATGCAAAACCTATTTTGGAAACAACTTCTCTTCAGTCAAAAGTATTCGGAAGTTAAGCTCTAAATTTGTAGAAATGATCCTTTCAGAGACTTTTCCAGCAGAAAGAGAAGAATTAGTGACAATTTTGATATTTATTAGAGTATAGCTTTGACTAGGTTTCTCTCGTTAACGTACAAAACATCTTCATTCATGCCTTTGTGTAACGGGGATAATGACAAAAAAATTTTTTACTAAACGTGAACTCGAAAGTCGACCAAGTTCAAAGTAAACCAAGGAAGTGCCATGGTTTAGAGTTTGCTTGGAAACCACAAAACCATCATAAAAGCTAAGTGACAGGAAAGACTTTTTGTTGTATTGGCCCATTTTCTGAGACACAATAAACCTACAGGAGAACAGGTTTGGTAAGAATTTAAAGCAGGGCTCATCAACTGGTGGACTGTGGACTGAATGAGGGCCTAGCAAAGTATTTCATGCAGATCAAATCGAATACAATACGTATTGTAGCAGAATGAATGAACAGGCATGGTTCACCTTTCTTTCTTTTCTTTTTCTTTTTTTTTTAAACATGAAACCTTGTAGCAGATCCCGTGTTGCTGCTTGTTGCATTGCAATTATTTTTGCAAAAGATCTGTAAATGACAAACTGTTACGGACTTGTTTATATCGTTTACTTTCATAATGTTGTCACTAAAAATAAATAAAAAAAAAGAGGAATTTTTTTCCCCAATTTGGTTTTGCCAATTCCCACCCACTAGCCAGTTCTTCCCTATCATACGACAGCTTCCAACCAGGACAAGGTGAGGGCTAACACATGCTTCGTATGAGACACATGAAGCCAGCCAACTGCATCTTTCTGAACTGCTGCTCAAGCTACAGCATAACACACTCAGAGGAAAGCGCTATCTGCCACATAGATGAGCTCTCAGATACCCACTGTTATTGACAGGAGAGAGAGAGGGAGAGAGGGAGAGAGAGTATACCATATCAGTGGCATGGACTTGTCAGGTTTTGAACTCGCGATCTCCGCTAACTCTTATTTGTCGTGCCACTCAGGAGCCCCTGAAGTACAAGTTTATTCCCCGATTCTAGAGATCTCATTTATTCTGTGGTCAGTCAACATAACCTCATAACTCGTAAGTCTTATTTATATCCATGAACTAATCACTAAGGTTTCCCTACTGTCCCCATTCAGTCATGTTAGTTGTTTATCTGTACCTTTTTCCCCCCACAAGTAATTTTACACAGCCAGAGCTTCACAGACTTGACTTGAATACTGCTGAGCAACCCTGCTCTTGATATTCATCAACTGCCCTTAGACTTACACCATAACGGAGTTTTGAGTCAGCAGGTTTGGCCTTTTTCTTAGCACATGAAAGATGTTGAAATTATTGTTTGTGGTAACTGTACGTACCTTAACGCTGCGATAGCTAGAGATTAGCCTGAAAACTCAAGAATATTCCTTTAAGTCTGTTGGGAACCACCGAAAACTTTCACACTTAGTAATAAGCATTAGCTGTGGATTTCCCGGAGTTGATCTTATGACCGACTTGAAGTGGCGTAGGAAAAAACATGACATGACCTGGTACTCAATCATTTCTGTCTCAGTTTCAAGGTTCCTCGTGTCTCACGAAGACCAGAGATCACTTGCTTAGCTTAAACTCAGCAAATCTTAAAGTCAAATGAACACCAATTAACTTGTCCGGAGAGTCCTTAGAGGACGTTGAATCTCCTGGATTCCGCCACATTCCTAGTTACGTCCATTCTGACTGATCGATCCCATCCCATTTCTGAACATATTATTATGCACACGCATCAGTTTTGCAAAAATGCAACACTAATAGAGTAGGCTTTTGTGGAAGTGAAAGACGTGGTTATGAGAAAATGATCACTTTGGAAAGGTTTTCCCACACCCGAGAGCGATGACGTCAGCCTAAAATATTTAACACTACTGCTATAGACACATGGATTATTCACGCTTGGCACGCTTCGTTTGAATAAACGGACAGAAACATGTATAGCGGCAGACTGTAAACATGTTTGTTCTCCCATAGCAACATGTACGAGTCAGACATTTAACACACAAAGAGAACGGCCTCTGAGATTTGCATGAAAACAAAACAAAAAACAAATGAACTTAAAAAAATAAAAGTAAAATGCTACATGGCAACTGCAGGTGTATGATCTTAATTTGTAAACATTGATGAAATTGAGAAAACCATCTAGGAGTGATCACCGAGCCTTAGCCTATTACATATTTATCATTTCAATTCAATTCAGTTTTATTTGTATAGCGCTTTTAACAACGGACATTGTCCCAAAGCAGCTTTACAGAAATATATCAATTCAGGATATACATTTTTAAACGTATGAGTTGAATCATTTATCTGATACACAAATGGATTGGATTTTGTTCAAACATACCGAGAGACCCATACTGCTGACATTCAAACACACAAAAAATGTCTTAACATTGTCTAATTTCGATGAAGACGTATGGATAATGACTCACAGTGTAGTTCTGTTAACGAAACATCAAATAGTTTCCCCAAACAGTTCCTAGTTTCATCTGGGACATAGCAGGAGCACTGAGGAGCTCGGCCTTTTTCTAAACTTTTGGATGAGGCCCCTCATCAAGCTGGTTGAGATGATGTGTGCAAAGCGTCCTCAGGAATACTTTTCTTGCTCACGGTATGAGTCTTTGTGATATTTCATAGTGTTGTTGTTTTATCATTGTTTACAGAACAGTGCTGTTGAATTCTTAAATCCTCTTCATAGTGCGCTGATATAATACAGACGCACGTCCGATTTCCAGGTTGATTCATAACACTTCCAGTTGACTGGAACTTCTTAATTATTGCCCTGATGGTGGAAATGGGCATTTCAATGCTTCTGCTATTTCCTTATAGCCACTTTTCATTTTGTGAAGCACAACAACCTTTTGCCGCACGTCACAGCTATATTCCTTGGTCTTACACATTGTTAAGAATGACTAAGGGAATTTGGCCTGTGTGTTACCTCATATTTATACCCCTGTGAAACAGGAAGTCATGGTTGAACAATTTCCTGTTCCATGTCACCCAGGTGTCCTAAATAAAATGTTAAATATCAATGGGAATATACTTCAAATATATTTTTCCTCATATGAAATCATAGGGGTGCCGATAATTGTTGCACACCTTTACTTAAGATATATATATATATATATATATATATATATATATATATATATATATATATATATAAATTGTTTGATATTCATGAGAGCAGAGTATTTTTGTGAATTTTTTTTAAACAAAAGATCAAAAGGTTATACAATAAAGACTATTTTTCACAGTCTTCTTTGCTCATATTTACCAACGGTGCCAATATTAGTGGGGGCACTCTGTACTCTGACGTCTAGTGTATGAATTTATAAGGGTAATATCACCTCAAATGGAACTTTTTTTTTTTTTTTTTTACTAATCAGAAAATGAATTTCTTCATTTGGCTGTTTATGTCAATGTTGTCATGTCAAACCTTTTATGCCCAACATGACCTTTTTGGATTCGGAGCCAATTACAGCCATTGTCAGCGCCTCATAGCCCCACCCCTCTGCTGCTGTGTATGCAAAGCTGCTACCGTTGCGTGCATGAAGTGTCCAGCATTCCACATTTCAGTAGAATAAACGCATCATCCGGGTACTTGAACTGCTCTTCTTCTTGTTGGAATGCTCAGTGTCAACTATTCACTATTCATACTACAACATGGCATACAATAGTGCATAAATGTGAGGTTTGGGATGCAACTAGAGACTTATAAGATGGGCATGCCATGTAAATAGGTTTATTAAAAAAAAAAAAAAAATTGATATTATGGATTATTGATAAGGTGAAGCTTTCTGTGTGGAGATATGTTTGGCACTTTTGGAAGGAGTCTCCAGTGTCAGAGCTTTGTAACAGTCAGAAGTAAAGCTGTAACTATGTTTTCTGCTACAGGAAAGTGTTCAAGATGGAGGGCTTTGCTCTTTGTGATTTATTGATAATGTGTCAAGCTGCATTTCTTGTTTTATTAACTTTAAAAAAAAAAAAAAAAAAAAAAAAAAAAAAAAAAAGAGAGAGAGAGGGAGAGAGAGAGAGAGAGAATGGTGAGGTAATGACTGTTAACAGCTGCTATATTGTAAGTGATTCAGAAATTTATTTCACAGCCTTGCCTCAATTTTAAACGTAACCATAAACGGATAAAAAGCATGACCTGACATATTTCGATGCTAAAAATATTTAATGTTGGGAAACTTTGCTGTATAAGCGGAATAAAACACTTCAGGGATGTGGTGTTCATAGGAAAATATGGGTGTGGGTGTGTCTAAACATTATTGTTTATATTGTGAATGCACTATGTAATAGCTGCTCTTTCTCCATTAGAGCCTGGGAGTGTTTACCTGCTGAGCAAAAGCCCCTTTAATGAAGTGATCTCAGCCTTCAGCTCACTGATGCTTTGAGACTCCAACATGCGGTTGGTAGTGGAGGAGGCCTGCAGATTTATTCAAAAAAAAAAAAAAAAAGAAAGAAAGAAAAAAGAAAGTTAGAAGAAAACCTCAGATCAGTTAACCATTTTAAGTTCATCATTTCAACATATTCATCTAGAATCTGGACAGAAACCTGTCTTACAACATTCTGGTTTCAGGTATTTGCACAAAGAAATGAGTTTCACGGAATGAAGTCATATTTATGAAAACCTTTTTGATTATCAAGTAGATAGCTCATGCAAAACCTATGAGTCACTCACTGTTTTGGTACAAAAGCCACACTTTTATCACTCGATCAGCAAATACAGAGTACGATACATTTGATAAGAGCTGAAGGAATCGAGCACACATCTCTGCTAACTTCAACCGACCACTCGCGAAAGCAGAGTCATGGAGAAAGAGTAAAGAGCTTGTGAGCTCGGAATCTCCTGAAAAATAGGCAAGGTGAATTAATCACACCATTTTTACATATTTTTCCATATTTCCAACTACTGATTTGAGCCGGAGAGAGAGGTGCTTGATAAGAGGCCTCAAGCACAACAATGGCAGCATTCATCCGGCAGCCACAAGTCAGGGGGGTTTTATTAAAAAGAGCGTTATCACCTACTACTGGGAAACGGAATGAATTGTCGCACGGAATGATGGACAATTGAAATGGCCTGCGAACATTTGAATAGCAAATGATCATGATCATCCATCTTTCTTTCTTTTTTTTTTTTTCTTCTTTAAGAGAGGTTGTTGATGATGCCACTTCTCGTAAAGAAGGCATCAAGCAAAACTGACAGTAAAGAAAGTTCAGAGAAATCCACTAAATAAAGGCCGCTCTTGGTATCTTTAAACGGCTACGCGCTCGCAAGTCCATCACACGCTAACCGAGCTCTCGGCACAAAAATTCTAAACAACAAACTTCTTCATTGCCCAAAGTGGGGCAGCTTCTGTACTTGAATTCAAGCCGATTAAGCAGAGCCTTGTTCCGATGAGAAATAAGTCTCATAAACCTATTCTGATTCACAAGGGTACCTGAAGCTTTGAAGTGTCCACAAACAAACAGGCCTCATGCAGGGTTTAATCCCCCTGTCCTCATGTCCTCCGAGGAAGACACTGAGACTGGAAGGAGGTGTGGAAACAAAGCAAAAAGGCTGGGGAAAAGAAAACTAAAAGTCTAATTAAGTATGCCCGACTCACCAGGGGCTGCTAGTTAGCAAGCAGAGGCCCCCTGTTGAGTGGAAACGGATAACGTGGTCCCTCTCACATGTAATTACATCTAAAGGAAATTAATTGAATCGCATCTGAAAAGAATCAGACTCATTTTACGGCGTGGAATAGAAAAGGGGGAGGCACGGGTGAGGTCGGGGTTGCTCTCCTATCTGCTCTTAAAGCCCTTCTGATAAAGTGCTGTGTTTTTTGGGAGGCACATCAGATCCGGGCTGAGCGCATTAGGCCTGGTGAAGACGCTCTGATTACAGGCCTCACCTCATTACGACCATCATAATCCCCGACTCCCCACGGCACCAGCATAATAAGGCTGGAATGTGCCTCTCGCTCATTTTACCTGTGGAAAAAAAAAATTAATTGCTTCGGCGGCTGAGCTTACACTTTGCAGACATAAAAATCCAAATAATATTTGCAAACAGGAGGTGCTACGATGCGCCTCAAGACAGACTCGAATTCATGAGGCTCCCTGATCCACAGCGGGTGACACTCATGACTACGCCCATGCACAATATGTTTGGCTGTGGGTGCCTTCTCTATATCTTACTCTTTATTGTGTCCTCTATGGCATAGCTAGTCCTTATGGAGAATATTAACACCACTCAGAGCGACTCGAATACACAGAGAAACGCAGCAGGCAGCCAGCGCAAGCGCTGAATACATTAGTAAACGCCTGCAGACCATTAGCAATGGATAATATCTTAACAAGGACGGTTTAAAAAGGTCTGAATGCAAATTAACTCACAGCTCCTCTCCATGATAATATTTTCCTTGTGTAATGCATGTATATTTATGGTGGAATCAGCTTGAAACTAAATCCCTCAGGAGTGTTTCCAATGAAAGCAGTGGTACAATTCATTTCAGCCTGTTTATGCACTACCCCAGTGGCGTGCGTTTGGGCTGCGAGCTGAATGACTCCTAATCTTCCACGTGCAGCCTCTAATAAGGGGAACTATCTCTGGATTTATAACAGGGATATGGAGATATGAAAATTCCGGGCCTGTGACGATAATGTCCAACTCTTCTCATAATTCTGCTCCAAATACCAAACTGCCACCCACAGGGTCAATTTAATATTAAGCAATTATGGTGTAATAGTTCTATGTTGCCACTGATACCAGGCATGTTTACTAAAACACAAAGCCAAAAGTACTTAAAGTACTATTCGGACAAAACAAGCTTTCCATATATATACGCTCTCCGGCCACTTTAAAGGAACACCTGTACACCTGCTCAAATCAGTCAATCATGTGGCACCAGCATAGATGCATAAAATCATGCAAATACAGGTCAAGCGCTACTGTTAATGTTCATATCAAACATCAGAATGAAGAAAAATGTGATCCCAGTGACTTTGACTGTGCCAGACAGGCTGGTTTGAGTATTTTTAAAAAAAATTTTGTTTAAATGATCTCCTGGGATTCTGTTTACACGGAATGGAGCTGCAGTTCTGCAGGCGGAAATGCCTTGTCGATCAGTCCCTCCAAATTAAAATGGACCAAGACGCATCACTTGACACGATCGCAACGCGCATTCGGTCAAAGCCCTCTTCGATTCACGTGACGAACATGAGTGCAGCTAAAGAATCTCATTTACCGCCACATCGCTGCGAAAGACAAAACGATTCCATGCAACTGCAATTTGTCAGATTCAAGTCGTTTTCTGCAACAACAACCAAAAGCACAGAAAACTCCGCAAACTGACTCATAAACTTTGGGGAAAAAAGCCGCAGCAAAATCGAGCATTTTTGGCTGCAGTAATCACAAAACTCGGCTAAATCCTGTATGGACTGGTTGATGAGAGAGGTCTGAGGACAGACTGCTTCGAGTTGACAGGAAGGTCATGGTAAATCAAATAACCACTCTTTACAACCACAGTGAGCAGAAAGGCGTCTCAGAATGCACAACGTATCAAACCTTGAGGTGTATGGGCTACAACAGAAGAAGACCACATTGGGTTTCACTCCTGTCAGTCAAAACCTACAATGAGCTACGTATGAGCACAGACTCACACGGGATAAACATCACCTGCTTCTGTGAAACATAATTTCAGTCTATTTTTTAGCGTTCGGCACTTTAATCTCGACCAACATTTGGTTTGGTTTTGGTTTTGGCAGGGGATGATGGGAAAAGCGTGCTTCCTGGGGTGAAGAAGAGGCACAAAACCTCTGTTCCCATAGGATATAATGGAATCTTTACCAACATGTCGATTAAATACACTGGGTTATTTCTAGTTGTCATTTTATATATGATCAAATATGGCGCTATTTTACAGACAGCAAACCCTAAGACAGTCCTGCTATAGTAAAATATAAAAACCTCTGCTGGGAAGGCACAAGCTCAAAATTATTTTTGGCCCATTATTATTACACGGCACTGTAATACTGTGAAAAACGCCCAGGCAGCTAACAAGACAGTGCACACTGTAATTCAGTGGTTGAGACCATAAGAAATGTTTGCTTAGCAGCTGAAGGAACGGGAGTTGCCATGTGTTTTGGGTTAAACACACATTTCCGTGTTAAAGAGCTTTAATTGCCGAGCCTGGCGCATTACGCTCAGTTTAAAGAAACCCAGAAAGGCTGCCCAGAAAACCGCAAACTGAAAATGATAACTAGCTCGGCGGCTCGACATGTGTTTTTAATCACACGCTCCGGACCTGAAAACAATTTTCACAATTTCCCCTTACGGCTGGAGACAACAGGTCCTGCTTCTCTCCGAAGAAAATTTAAAGATCGGGACTTCGGCTATAAAGTAGAGTTTATGGTTTGTTTAATGGATGTTGTGATGTGAAATACACTTTTTATACACTCGCTCTTCCAACAAGGCACTCATGGCAAATGATGGCAACGCTTTTTTTAATTCAATTTACATTTTAAGAGGAATCTTTAGCAGCCTTTCGCTTTGGCTGGCTGCTGTTCATGCTGTTTGAAGGTGCATTAAACAGATGGATGCGAGAACCTCAGAGCCTCTTGCACAACTTCTGAGCGCTTTGCCAGGTCGGTAGAAAAGCGATGCGGGAACAATAGTAGACATTTTTATGAATGCCATTTTTTCGTTCGTATTCGCGCAGCGCCAGATGCGTTCGCATATGTTTTCCTGCGGGATCCAGATGCTGCAGTCAAACACCCATGTGCTTAACAAGCTGTGGACATAAAACATCATTTCAGTTGTTATTCCAAAAAGCTTTCTGTTGCGTGTTATGGGATGATTTATCGTAGCATCAAGAGATACAAAGTGAGTCGAGTTTCACATTCTGAGGTATGAAGATGTGGTTCTAATTGGCGACGCGTTCCAGATTTTTCTCCTCGGATGAGCACGAGACTTTATGGGGTGAAATCACGTGTTTTGAAAAGTTGAAAGGTATATACGGTCATGATGAGATGTTTTTACTGGAACATTAGGACATCAGGATGCATTAAATTAGTGTGTGATAAAGAAAAGGCACAGGAGATGCCCTCAGGCAGGCCATCAGCGGGGATACTGAAAGTCATTCTGCACGTAGAACGGAGAAGTACACTACCTAGTAGAAGTCCATCAGCTCTGGGAGTGTGTAAATGTGATCTTAAACATGCATGACCTGCTTTGCCATTTGGCTGGCATTAAAGGTCCTTTATCTAGACAAAATAAAGACGTAATGAGGACATGGAGAGGTGGCTTGCTGGGTCCTGCTGCTGTCCCTGGCATACTTGTTTTAGCCTTCTGCTGATGCTCTTACATGCTCTTTACCGGCCTTGTTATGGACATGTTCTCATTTTAGCAGCATATGAGCCATGTCGAGCTTAATATCTTCTTCAGGGCCGAGCATCCATCTCTGTGGCACTGGAAAACGCTGTGTGTTGGTTTAAGCTTAAACTGGGCTGACCACCTCGAGAGAGAAAGCAAAATAACACAAACATGCCAGTAGGGAACTTTATTACAGTGCTCACAAGACACACTACCTCATGCATCTTCTTTTTCTTCTCCTTCTCATTATTATTATTATTATTATTATTATTATTATTAGGCAGCATTATTAGACCACCTCACCGCTCCAGGGTCCCAACCTTGATCCTGAGCTACAGAACAGCTACATTAAATTGTCCCTAGGTGTGAATGAGTGTGTGAATGGGTGTGTCCATGCTGCACGGTGATGGATAGGCTTCACACACACTGTTCCAAGGAAAGGATCTGGATTCACTATGATCCTGACCAGGATAAAGTGGTTATTGAAGATGAATGAATGAAAGATTTATTATTATTATTATTATTATTATTACTCATCATAATAATAGTAGTAGTAGTAGTAGTAGCAGCAGCAGCTGCAGCAGGAGTAGTAATTGCAGTAATAGTAGTAGGAGGATGAGTTGTAATAGTAAAAGTAGCAGTACAAGTAGCAGCTGCAGCAGCGGTAGGAGTAGTAGTTGCAGTAGTAGTAGTAGTAGGAGGAGTTGTAATAGTAAAAGTAGCAGTACAAGTAGCAGCAGCAGTATCAGTAGCAGTAGTAGCAGCAGCAGAAGAAGTAGCAGTAGCAGCAGCAGCAGTAGAAGTAGCAGTAGCAGCAGTAGAAGTAGCAGTAGTAGCAGCAGCAGTAGAAGTAGTAGTAGCAGCAGTAGAAGTAGCAGTAGTAGCAGCAGCAGTAGAAGTAGCAGCAGTACCAGCAGCAGAAGTAGCAGTAGTAGCAGCAGCAGAAGAAGTAGCAGTAGAAATAGCAGTAGTAGCAGCAGCAGCAGCAGTAGAAGTAGCACTAGCAGTAGTAGCAGCAGCAGCAGTAGAAGTAGCAGTAGTAGCAGCAGCAGTAGAAGTAGCAGTAGTAGCAGCAGCAGCAGTAGAAGTAGCAGTAGTAGCAGCAGCAGTAGAAGTAGCAGTAGTAGCAGCAGTAGAAGTAGCAGCAGCAGCAGCAGTAGTAGTAGCAGCAGTAGAAGTAGCAGCAGCAGCAGCAGTAGTAGTAGCAGCAGTAGAAGCAGTAGAAGTAACAGTAGTAGCAGCAGCAGTAGAAGTAGCAGTAGCAGTAGAAGTAGCAGTAGTAGCAGCAGTAGAAGTATCAGTAGCAGCAGCAGCAGCAGCAGTAGAAGTAGCAGTAGCAGCAGCAGCAGTAGAAGTAGCAGTAGTAGCAGCAGCAGCAACAGCAGTGGAAGTAGCAGTAGTAGCAGCAGCAGCAACAGCAGTGGAAGTAGCAGTAGTAGCAGCAGCAGCAGCAGTAGAAGAAGAAGTAGCAGTAGTAGCAGTAGTAGCAGCAGCAGTAGAAGTAGCAGTAGTAGTAGCAGTAGCAGCAGTAGTAGTAGCAGCAGCAGTAGCAGCAGCAGCAGTGGAAGTAGCAGTAGTAGCAGCAGCAGCAGCAGCAGTAGAAGAAGAAGTAGCAGTAGTAGCAGTAGTAGCAGCAGCAGCAGTGGAAGTAGCAGTAGGAATAACAGTAACAGTTTCGGAGATCTCTTCAATGAGAATTTATTTTTGGTTTAGATAAATGTCACAAAGGGCTTTACAGTGAACCAATCAGCAGCTCTGCTTTACTCACACATGCAGTGCAGGTGCACACCTAAGGGCCTCGCTTCTCTCCGTTACGGTCTTCTCTTTATAACCTTCTCATACCTCCTACAGCTGCAATCAAAATTATTCAACCCCCATTGCAAATCAGGTTTATCGTAAAATGTACAGACTTTCAGCTGTTTGCAACGAACAAATCAAACTAAAGCAATTGAAATAGTTCAACACAACAAATGCTTCAAGTACTTTCCCCAAATTCAACTGAAAATGCAACTTATAATGATTTCTCCAGTTTAAAAATTATTCAACCCCTTCATGGCAAGCGTCTTTAGTACTTAGTACAGCACCCTCTTACTGTTCTGACCTGCTGTAACGGGATGAATAGCCAGACACCAGATTCTGGCAGCGTTCCTGAGGAATCATATCACTTCCCTTATGAGCAATGGCCTCCAGTTCAGTAATATTTTTGGGTTTTCGTGCTGCAACTACTTTCTTCAAATCCCACCAGAGATTTTCTATGGGGTTCAAGTCAGGTGACTGTGATGGTCCTGTAGAATCTTCCAGGACTTCTTCCGCAACAAAAGCTTTGGTGGAATTTGAGGTATGCTTGGGATCATTGTCCTGTTGGAAGGTCCAATAATGCCCAAGCTTCAGTTTCCTCCCAGACGGCATGACGTTTTTTGCTAGGATTTCCTGATACTTCACTGAATCCATCTTGCCTTCCACACGCTGCAGGTTTCCAGTGCCAGAGGATGCAAAATAGCCCCAGAGCATCACCGAGCCACCACCATGCTTGACTGTGAACAGAGTGTTCCTTCTTCATTCTTCTTCCTCCAGACATACCGCTGATCCATCTTGCCGAAAAGTTCCAGTTTTGTTTCATTGCTCCACAGAATAGAATCCCAAAACTTCTGTGGCTTATTTATACGATTTTGAGCGACTTTTCTGGTGTTTTTTGGGTCGGTAGTGGTGTACGTCTTGGAGTTCTGGCATGGAAACCTTCTGTGTTTAGTACACGCCTTACTGTGCTCACTGAAACCTCAGTGCCTGTTGCCACCAAGTCTTGCTGCAGGTCTTCCGCAGTCACTCAAGGGTTTTCACAACCTGCCTTCTCAGAAACCTTCTCCTTTTTCTGCCCCGTCCAGGTACTTCATATATTTTCTACCCCTAGCCAGTTCAGGTATTTCCTGTGTTCCAGCTCAAGCACACCTGGTGCAACTAATGAAGCCCCTGATTAGTCGCTTTAGGTGTGTTTGAGACAACACCTGTTTTGCATATTTGTGCTGTTGTGAGGGATTCTATTCAGGGGTTGAATAATTTTGAAACTGGTGAAGTCACTATAAGTTGCATTTTCAGTTGAATTTGGGGAAACCACTTGAAGCATTCATTGTGTTGAACTATTTCAACTGCTTTTGTTTGATTAGTTCGTTGCAAACAGCTGAAAGCCTGTACATTTTGACTATAAACCTGATTTGCAATGGGGGTTGAATCATTTTGCTTGCAACTGTATCCTTTTTTGGTTTTCTCTCCTTCCCTCTTTCTATTTCCTCATATATCAGATTGTTTCTTTTTCTTTGTCTTTTTTTCCTCTCCGTCATTCATATAGTCCCGGACATTTTTTCTCCACCATCCCTGTCTTTTTCTTTTTTTTTTCTCCGCTCGGTGGTCTGTTTCTTTTGCCTTTATTACTCCTCTTCTCTCCGTCCAATACTTGACTTATTTCCCTTCTTTCCTCTTTTCATCATTGCCTTCCTTATTTAATCCCTCCATCTCTCTCAGCTGCTCACAAGCAATGTGCATTTCCTTTAGGAAATGAAAATCTAGTTATATACACAGCACCGAGAATCAGAGCTCTTTACTATTCATGATATATTGGTGCTAAGACTATAGTAAGAAATGTAAGCTTTACCTCCAGGAGACAGCTGGATTCTCTCTCTCTCTCTCTCTCTCTCTCTCTCTCTCTCTCTCTATCACAGACATATCTCTATCAATCCGACAGTAAATGATGGAGACTGTATTCATAGAATTCATACAGATTCCTTGCATTATTTTGTTTGGAGAATGTCATTTCCAGCATAACTCATAATGAAGATTATTACTCGAATTCAGAAAATCCAGTTACAGAGGAGAATTCAGTGTTGCTCGCAGAACTGTTGAATAAGGAGCACAGTGTAGATTGTGTGTGTGTGTGTGTGTGTGTGTGTGTGTGTGTGTGTGTGTAGGGGTGTACAAATTAGCTAGCTCACTAGGCAAGTGAAAGGTCCAGTGTGCTACCCAGTTACATGTTTTTTGCCCAGAAACCTAACTGACTTGGCCAAAAAGTGGTAGCTAATGTAATGTAATAACGTATGGCGAGCTAGTTAGCTAGTTAAAGTGCATGAATTTTGTCAGACTTTTGCCAAAAGTGGATAAGAAGTAGTTAGTTTGTCGACCTTAACGCTGGGTAACTACAAATAATATACAAAGTGCACAAAATGTGCTTGTCCCGGACACCCAGGCTTGTCATTTGCCCATCCGTGAAGTGCGTGTGTTTGTTTGAGACAGTAAAATAAGCTTACCTGAGAGTTAGCCAGCTCCTGAGACAGCTCCTGGATCTTCTTCTGCTGCTGTACCAACAACTCCTGCACTGAGGCTAAAGTTGTCTGCAACTGGGTCACTGTAAACAGAATAACATACACACACAGACACACACACAAATGCAAAGACCCTCAGAATCAGTTTATGAACGCTTAGAGAAAATAAAGCTAATCGAATACAAATATGCTAAAATGTTCTCCAGCTCCGAATGTTTGTTCATGTTGCTCATAATTTTCTCTTTAGCTCTGCTTTTCCCTCAGTCAGTAATAGAAGATGACTATATTTGTTCATGATTAATCACCAGTGTCTGATCTTATATCAGCACACCGTCTCTAAACCTCCATTAGCATGGGTTAGTCTCTCTCAAACTCTCCAAACAATCAACAAGATGGAGGGGGAAAAAAACCAACAACAACAAAAAAAACAAAAAACAAAACACAATCATTTGGGATGCAGCCGAGGAGGCTAGACGACGTGTCCTCACTAATCTGAGCGAATATAGCTCATTTTCCATCGACTCCCAAGATTAAATTATTGCCAGGTTGTGCCGTTGCCGTGCATCAGAGAAAGCCCGGGAATGAAGAAAAAAAAAAAAAAAAAAACAAAACAAAACAGTGCTAACAGGCCAAGAGTTGGTGTTATTAATGGGGGTATCATTGCAAATAACCCAGAGCACAAGTTGCTCTCCGCCTGCTTCCAGTCACACATGCATTTCCAAACAATGCATTAAGTTTCCAAACTGATTACGTTACAGAAAACCAATAAACGCCTCTATAAATCATGCTCTGTAAAGTGTTAAATCAACTCTAATTGGATTAACATCAGCAGATATTATTAGCTGCCGACTCTCCAGTGCACCGTTACACTGTTCTGCTTTCACAGAAACAGCTTTCCAGCATACAAGCTGGGACACATTACATATGTTCTCTCTCCGCTGCTCACACCACGACACGGAGCAGCTACTAACAGGCTACAAGAAAAGCGGAGATGTGAAACGAAAAGGGCATTAGAAGGGCAGAAAGACAGTGCACTGATAATGAGGATAAGAAAGAGATCGGGGAAAGTTCAGAAAAGGAGAAACAAACTGTTGAACAGATATTGTTTTTTTTTTTTGATGCTACTATTACTAACTTAGAATACATAATTGGATCACTTTTTTTTTTTTTTAAACAATGTAATAATGAAGGTACATCTGTGACACCTAATATATATATATATTGGCTGGAGCCAATCCCAGGTGACTTGAGGCAGGGGACAACCTGCATGGGGTGCCAACCCGTCGCAATCACACATTCACACACTACGGATAATTTGGAAATGCCAGTCAGCCTAGAATGCATGTCTTTGGACTGGGGGAGGAATCCGGAGTACATGCAAACTCCACACACACAGGATGGAGGCGGGATTACGTGCTAACCACTAAGCCATCGTGCCCCCCTACGCTGAGCATTTAATACTTTAACTGACCTCACATTCAAGACCACAGACGTAATTCTGTACTCAAGTGATATTCAAAAGTTGTGTGATAGTTACAAAAGCAGGAAGGAGTTTCAGTGAAACAGAGATGCACGATTCGGTCATGCACGATTCTGAAGTTAAGTGCACTTGTTCTTGTGATACTTTTAAGATGTCATGACCTCAATTCAGTTCCTCATTATGTCATGTGTACAATTAACTGTTGGCAAAATAATTAGAGGTGCTGGATCAAGTGCTATTTTATAAGCGGTCAAATAATAAGGATTGAAGGCATGTTGTTAAATTAAAACCAATTTAGCAGTGAGTAATATGAGAATTATAACCAAGACAGTATATTGGTTATATTTATATACAGGACTTGCCAGCATCTCATTCATGTTATCACTGTATCAGGTTTTAATTTGCATTTCTAAAATACTCTTTTGTTATTGTTTAAAGGTGGTCCAACCCTGTCTTGGATGCTTGGGCATCTTGGCATGACATGTTAAAAGTAGGTAAACTACACGCAGGTCATTTGCATCATCTAAATAGGGAGCTTAGGAAATTTACTTAAGCAGGTGTGTAACCCACTTCTAAATACAAGCAACTTAACCCACATAAATAGTGACATAGCTTTTGAACGGAAATCACTAGTTATAGCTATAACGACGTGTAATAATACACATAATAATGTATTCCTGAAGAATTATGGATTGAGTGTATTGTGTATGGATAAATGTTGACCTAAAAACTTGGTTCTTGGTAGAGCACGTAGACTTTCAAACCCTTGGAGGTACGTTGTTTTAGATGTCTATCATGTAGCACACAGGGTTGACGAAAATGCAAATACCTGATACACATCACATGATACTATCACGGTCATTCTGTTTCACGCAGGTTTACGAACAATATGCTGCTTTGAAGTTAGCAAAGTAATACAGGCACTGTATTAAAAAAAGTTTTACTGGACCAGTTATAATTTTATAGCGCTACACCACAATACTGTTGAATTCACAAATCGAATGGGTGAGGTGGTGTTGATTCTTTTTCTAGAACATACAGTACAGCTCCGGCAGTAGTCCTGCTCCAAGGCAAATTCTCCGAACACGTTGAAGTTTCTATACTAACTATTTCTGTTGAAATGGCAAGGCCAATTCGTTTATTTTTGCTGTAGCTGAAGTCATTTGGGTTTGAGATCAAAGGATGAATATGAGGAGTTTAGAATTTCAGCTTTTATTTCCAAAGTGTGGAGAAAGAAAGGATCTGCTCGTGAGCAAAAAAACATGCGAGCTCATCTGTGAAACATGGTGGAGGCAGTGTCATGGCTTGGGCTTGCACGGCTGCTTCTGGAACACGCTCACTAATCTTTATTGATGATGTAACTCATGACGGGAGCAGCAGAATGAATTTCAGAAGTTTACGAACACCTGAAACGATACCCGAAACAAACGACACCACAAAGAGGCTTCGCCGAAAGCCCGGAAAAGCGTCATAGAAAAAGAAACCGACATTTTGGTGATGTCAATGAGTTGCAGGCTTGATGCAGTTATTGCAAGCAAAGGATATGCAACCAAATAGTATTTACTTTAATTACTATCTGATCCTATACTTTTCTCACCTAAACACTGGATGGTCTGATAAAACATAGACCCTTTTGTACGCTGTTCAACACGTAGTGTATGTTTAAATACCAGGAAATAAAAGCTGAAATCCTAAACGCTCGTCTCATATTCAGGTTTTGATCTTGAACCCCAATGTCTTTGGTGTATCGCACAATCAAATGAATTGGCCTTGTTGTTCCAATAGTTTTGGAACGGACTTGGATAGCGGACATGCCACATAAATCGATTTATCTATTTTTTAAATGTGGGTGATCGTTGATGCGGTGAGGTTTTCTATGAGGAGACGGTTATTGAGCGTGTATTGAAGGAGTCTCCAGTGTTAGAGCTTCGTAACGGTCAGAGGTAGAGTTTTTCGACACGACAAAGCTGCATTTTTTTTTTTTTTGGCTTCTTAGTAATGTACGTTTTTGTTCTTAAAAAATTGACAGTACTCTCAATATCTTGTCAATCCCCCAGCCCTAGTTGCAACCCACCATCTCGATATCTATTCCACCTGTCTGCTGGAGTGGAACTACATATCACAGACAGTTGAATTTGTGAATCGCTGGAGTATTTACTGTACACAGGATAATGGATGCTCTGTGTACAGAAATGTCAGTTTAATGACACGTGGGCACCAACAGTGTAGGCAGAACTGTTAGCATAGACAGCTGCTCAGGTTTTACTCTGACGACGGATGTCAATTGCTCAGAAACATCCCACGTTCAGAGCTAAGAAGGAGAGAGATAAGGCGGCCGGTCAGGCCGGCTCGGCTTGAAACAAACCGCGTCTTTGGAGAAAATTTGAGAAGGTCCAAGTGGTCTCACAGCTGCTGCGACGGACCGTGTGGTGTGTGTTGTGTAAATTATTCAGTAGATACCTCTATATATCGTATACTACATATGTCCAGGCCTCTCTGTTTCTTTAATGGCCAGCTGGTCAGCAATATGCTCTGCTCCGACAAAGCAGCCAAACAGACAGTACGATTCCATTTACAGCCTGTCTGTGTATGTGTATGTGTGCGTGTGTGAGTGTGTGCGCACACTGAAGTGCTTCCAAGCCTCGTTCATTAATTGTGTGTGCAAAGTCGCGGGGAAATCATAATAAGAGTCAGGGCCTGCTCGGAGGAGGGGAGAGTAATGTGGCCGTATTCAAAGAGACACATCACTTCATAGTGCTCAACACTGAAGAAAAACATGAAGTTAACAAAGGGTGCAAGCTACTGGCAAGAGAGGCAGTCAATTGCTATTACTCATGTTGTGAGGAGAGGGGAAACTTGCGCTGTAATTGCAACCCTCTTCCAACTGTTAACTGAAATAGTCATTAAGTACAATAGCAGCTTGGCTACTGCAGCCACAGCAAATTAGATCAGCAGTGCGACCGACTGACTGACTGACTGACCGACTGACTGACTAACTAACTAACCGAGGAAAGGTGGAACCTTCTGAGCCGCAGACAGAGCGAGACCTAGACAGACTCTGGAAAGAGTAGAAAGGAAATTCGGCTCGGCGTCCCGGCCGTCCTTATCACGAAAATCTCCAACCTGACCCTAAACAAAGCAGGAATTAAAGCAGGTGAAACCAAATGGAATGATGACACGGCACATCCCATAACACGAAGGAAGGATTTTTCTTTGCATATATGAACCAAAATGACAATGAAAGGGCTCATTTGTTAATCAGATAAAGAAAGCCACACTCAGCTTGCACGCAAAGGCTCCCGATTCAACAAGGCCTCCTCGGGCACTCCCAAAGCACACTACAACAGCGCTGTGCAGAAAAGATTAGAATCACTAAACACATGTTAAACTCATAAGCCTCACATGAAAAATGGGCAGCTTTTCTACCGGTGCGTTCAGCCCAATATTCCTGCCCTACCATTTGTAACTGGTGACATCCTCTTTTGCGGTGCTCGATTTGCTTACTTTGATCCCCCTCTGGGATCATAAAAAAAAAAATGATAAAAAAAAAAAAAACAACAACATCTAGAACAAGGGCAGCAGCAGATGGTCTTCAACCGACAGCAATCCCAGACACAAATGTACGGCCAGACACAAATTTGTTTTCACTGTGGTAAAAGCCTGAAATCAGGACAAATTCAAACTTGCCGTTAACGCTAGTAGGGTCTAATGCAAAGTAAGTAACGCCAGCCTTGTCAAAAGTCCAATGTGCAAACAAAGATTAATCAAATAAATGTCACAGCATTAAAAGAAAGAAAGGAAAAAAAAGCAAGATATTTTAAAAGTTATACTCTTTTCATTCATCTTGTATGCGCACACCCGTGCACCCCCCCACACACACAGACTCTCTATTAGGACAGATCTGTATCTTGCACTTCCTCTTTTATTAATTAAATGTGTAATTAAATCCTGTCACTTATACTCCTGGGAAAAACACTGAAAAAAAAAAAAACTACGTCAAAATAACTACGATGACCTTACTATCCATCCATCCATCCATGCATCCATTTTCTGTACTGCTTATCCTACCCAGGGTCACGGGGAGTCAGGGTTCCCAGGGAACTCAGGGCACAAGGCAGGGGACACCCTGGACAGGGTGCCAACACATTGCAGGGCACAATCGCATACTGTACACACCCATTCACACGCTACAGGCAATTTATAGATGCTAATCAGCCTACAACGCATGTCTTTGGACTGGGGGAGGAAACCGGAGTACCCGAAGAGAAAATGCAAACTCCATGCATAAACCTTCAACCCTGGAGGTGTGAGGCAAACATGTTAACCCCCAAGCCACCATGCCCCTACGATGACCTTCTCAAATCAGGGAACTATTGTTTAAGTTTTGTTATAACCACCTGATACTGTTTTACTTTTTGGGATTGAAGAAGAAGAAAAAAAAAAAATCAGAAAAAAATAAAAAAGTTTGTTGGACATGCTAACATAATCTACTACAAAGCTGGGACATGGTGCTGTTGCTGGTCAAAATGGGGTCCTATAGTGCTTGTATGGTTTTGTTTTCCTTCTTAATTTGGTCTTTTCAATTCCTGCCCACTAGTTAACGCTCTCCTATCACACGACAGCTAGCAAGTGAGAAAGGAGGGGCTTGGTCCAAGGAAACCAACCTTGGCATCTTTTCAAACTGGTGCTCATCCTACAATGCAGCTCTCCAAAAAAAAGTGCTATCTGCCTTCTTCTGCATACACGAGCTCAGAGATGCCCTGGATTGGCTAGTGTCGCTGTGATGGACGGGGGGGGGGGGGGGGGGGGGGTTGGGGTTTCCCCTCGCTTTTACCCAGAAAGCACAGCCAGTTTTGCTTTCATTTTGGACTCCTCACTGCGAGCGGCTGGGGCACTGTCGGGATTCAAACTCACGATCTCCTGACAAAAGGGCAAACTTTTCTTTTCTGTTGCACCACTCTGATGATTTTCAGGGAAGATTTTCATTTAGTAAGGACGAATAAGAACCTCGAAATGAAGAGACAGGCTGCCCTGTGCACTGTAAAGCAATGTTTAGGTCAGGCTACCAGAGCGATCAACTGAAAACAGGGGAAAAGTTTGCCTCGTTTTTATTTAGGAGGCAATCTGATTTAAACACATAATCTGTTGATTCTGTATTAATACTCAGGTCCATCCCTACTCTATGTGTAGGAGAGTGACGGAGTTGCATAGCGAACGCAGCACTAACGAGACCAAAGTTTCTGTGGGAAGCATCCTGCTTTCATGGTTGCCAGCTCGTTTAATTACGGCAGTGAAGGAGAGGATGAGTGTGAAAGGAGGGGAGGAATCCTTCACTGACAGCCCTCCTCAGATTCCTCACCTGTCCAAGACAGAAGACGCACCTGTCACTGCACACTTAATCACCGTCCCGCTCGGGCTGCAGCCAAGAAGCCACACCAGCGCGACGAAAATTAAAATGAACTTTCTCGCCACGCAGTCACAAAGGGGAAAAAAATTATAACGCGCGCACACACACACACGCGCGCGCGCACACAAAAAAAACGAAACGCTGTCACTCCCCTTCCCCTCATTAATATTCCGAGGTTAAGAGCTTTTCAGCGAAACGTAATTAATTGAGGCTGAGCTGACAGTAAACAAGCAATTTCAAATTAAAGCGAAATGACAGGACCGTCATTTGTAAAATGTGAGCAGATTTTGGCGACAGATAAATGAAGGAAAATGTTAAGGAGGAAAAAGTGATGAAGATATTAATCTTCACCTGTCTGTGTCAGCGTGCCACTCATGTCGACGATGCTGCTCTCGATCCTCTGCAGATGCTTCTTGTCCTCTTTGCTGCCCATAATGAGGGGAAGGATGTATTTCTGCAATTAAAAACATGACACGCTATTAGAAAGCCTTGCAGGAAAAGGGGGTGGGGGGTGGGGGGGGGGGGGGGGTGGTGGTAGGGGGTAGCGCTGCATCAACGTGTGAGGGCACGCTCGGCCGCACGTTCTCAGAACAGGACGCACGCCGGCCGATTCAGGCTAAATGTGGCTTCGCAGGAAACCGACACAAATATCAGAGAAAAGAAAAAAAGGAAGTGAGTAAAATATTTACAGCGGTAATGGAGTAATGTTTACCTGGTGTTATGCGTTACAAATTAGAATGCATACGATTTGCACTACATGTTAAAGACGCTTCGTTTTTTTGCTCCTCCTCCTTCTCCTTCTCCCTCTGGAAAATCTTGTGGTTTGCTCACTTCATCTTCAACAATTTGACTCAATAGCTGACAAGCAGGCCAAGAATTAAGCAACGGGGCATGACTTTGGGTTCAACTTCATTAAGCCTTTTTGCCCACAGCCTGGCTGCTCCATTCCAACATGTCACCTTGCGAGCACAATTGCTTGTCAGAGTTAAGCCTTGTTCGACAACACGTTCATACACAGAGGATGAGCTAGCGGGTCGGAAGGCTAACGCATCCCTGGACTCTCTGACTCTTTTAAGACGTACTGTATAGGTAAGGTTCTCCCCACCTCCTCCCCCCTCCTCCCCCAGGCTAACAGTGCTCGGTAGCATTAGATTAACAGGAGTTGGAACAGGAGGTCCTGTTGCGAGCTACAAGCGCATCGGGCCTTTTGTCTGATGGAGAGGAACAGTTGGTCCGGCCAGGTTTTTCACAGCGGCCCGAGCGTTGTTGACACTGGCAAAAGTAATAAACACTTTTAAGTTGAAAAAGATTAAATGGCTGTCAGCGCTGGGGTAATTAATAAGAGGGCTGCTGCGAGTGGTGTTTACACCGTGCTCTATAGCATAAATAAAGGATGGGCCGAGAGCGGGGCATATGGTGGCACTGGCACGCCGCTCCTGTGATATGACAGCAGTGTGAGCGCTCACACCAGGGAATACCACCTAACCATGTCAGCACACACACACACACACACACACAGCACACTGATATGAGACAGAAGAAAGTCTGGTGAGAAAAGAGGAAAGGGATATAAATAAAAGAAGAAGAGGATCTAAAATAACATGTTTAATGCATATTCAGGTGTTTCATGAAAACTTGAAAGTAGTAAATAACTCAATAAAATTTAGAAATAATGACACATATGTATAAAAGCAGAAATTTGCATCCCTTCTGATGGGGGGGGGGGGGGGGGGTCAAAACCATTCAAAATAGACAAAGAATATAAGGATTACAAACAGAAATATTTATTCTGTAGGTACTCGGATATTCAACATAATGTGGCACTGCAATGTTGTGGTTATCGTTAAGAATTAGACCACAGTGCTGCTGAATTCGGATCGAAGATGTTTATGAATTTTCAAGCATTAGACAGCAGCCCGGACAGAAGTTACGGCTAAATCGCGTGACCTAATAATGAGTGGAGTACATGTATAGGGAGGACAGGTATGGAAGGAGTCTCCAGTGTCGGCTCGTCGGAACGGTCAGCAAACTTTTCCGCTAGGAGTCTTGAGGACAGATGATCGTGCTTTATGTTTACTCTGGAACATGACAAGCTACATTTTAAAAAAAATCTTATTAAACATGAAGCGAGAGAGAGAGCGAGCGAGAGAGAGAGAAGTTGGTGCAGGGACTACCGTTTATAGCCGGAATAATGCAAGCGATAACTTGTTTTGTGATGTTCCACAACATTTAAAGCATTACGTCATTATTTAGTTTAAAATTGCTGTTCTATAAGTAAGGGATAATCCATGTCTAGGTGTGCATTACACGAGTTTCCATGGATTATCCTGTTTATACTATGGTCGCATGCCCGCATTGGCAAGTTAAAGCTGTTGTTGATGTTTGCAGTATGTTTTATCTCATACACAGAGATAAAGTAGTGCGATAAGATTACATTTATTTGAATGAATTATAATAAACAGTTATTTGAGAGAGAGAGAGAGAGAGAGAGAGAGAGAGAGAGAGAGAGAGAGAGACAGTGCGTGTATGTATATTACCCTAAATTAAACTGACTGGAACTTCCTGTGCATAATACACCGTCCAACCAATCAGAATCGAGCATTCAGACAGACCACGGTATAAGAGGAATAAAACACTCCAGAGCATGCTGTTATATGAAAATAATCATCCGAAGGTAGTAACAGTAACTATGTTGCTGTGTGCTGGTGATTAGTTTCCTATTACTGCAGCACACCGTCATGTTTCTTCCTTATAAGTACAATGTTGAAAAGTGTTGGTTGGCTGTTCAGTGGATTTAGAACAGCATCGTGAGTATAAGTACAGTGGAAAACATAGAAAAATTCCACAATGCTGAGACAGAAATGACATCCGGACTGAAAAACACAGATCTCCTGTGTCATGTGGAAAAAATGGCTGTGTGTGTGTGCAGTTCTTCCCAAACTATTAATAATTTGGTCAGTTGTGTAGCTGCAGAGCCATGCGAGGCTTTATAGAGCTGTGTGTGCTG
Source organism: Ictalurus punctatus (assembly GCF_001660625.3). Lineage (NCBI taxonomy): Eukaryota > Metazoa > Chordata > Actinopteri > Siluriformes > Ictaluridae > Ictalurus > Ictalurus punctatus. Next base: position 19,852,403 of record NC_030430.2, read on the forward strand.
ACAGCAGCAGAGGGGTCTAACTGAAGTGGCTGCTTTGAAGGCGCACGCGCGCACACACACGCACGCACACACACACGTGCCGGCCTGCGCACGGCAACATATATACACTCGTCCTGAGAATAACGTCATGCGAGTACCCCAACTTAGCGCTGCTTGGTGTACGACGGCCCGCACTCGCTGCTCCTCCAGCTATAAAAGGGGGTAATGGAGTCCACATGCCCCTGTGGCCGGTGCGGGATCATGAGTCCTGACTAACAGGATCTCCCCTTAGCGCTCAAATCAAAGGACGTGTCCTGGCGCTGGGTTTTTCCGTAAAGGGAAAGTATAACAAACAGAAAAAGTGCTCGAGATGAGCTCATGCGTATGACGCAAAGCAGACAGGGTGATGTACACGCGGCGCTCTCTCCAAGCCTCGCTGGTAAATTACCCACAGACGGGAACCTCGCCCGAGATCCTTGGCTCTTGAAGGAAATGCATAGAAAAGAAAGCCAGAATCTGCAGATTAACTGTATACGGTTTTTTTTCTTTCTTTCTAAAAATCATAATAACGGCGGTGTTTCGGGTCATGCAGGAACTTACGCGGTACAGGTGATGGAAGCCAAAGGCCATTCCTGCCATGATGATGGCCAGGGCACCGTAGTCTCTCCATCTGTAACCAGGGGGACCTGCAGAGACACACAAACACAGCAGACACTGACAAGAGCTGCAGATATTATACACACACACCAGCACTGCTGCACCAAGGGCTTCTAAAACAAAACAGAAAAAAAAACGACCCCAAATAAATAAATAAATAAATAAATAAATAAATAAATAAATAAATAAATAAATTCAAAGCATCAGTGCTGTTAGATAAAAGTTTGCATACCAAAGACAGTAGTTCTGGCTGCAAGACGAATCACACGTTCATATTAATGCACTCGTTCGAATCCGTTATTGTTTTTATACCAACATCTGACTCAAATGGACCCTCTGCACGGATGAGTTTTTAAAAATGTGCACAAGCGTTCATATTCTTCAAGGAGATGTTTATTTAGAATGGAAGGAAGGAGACTCCAGTGTCAGCCGCTTTGTAACGAGCTGTAATTTGACGTTTTCTGATACAGGAAAGTCTTCAGGATGGACGGCTTTGCCAGTTTCTCTGCAAGTTGACAAGCTCTATTTGTTTTTGTCTCATCTTATAAAAGAAAGGCAGGCGAGTGAGAGAGACTTTTCTCCCTTCCACAACATCGAACGGATTACAAAGAGTAAATAATCCTTTTCTAAATAAATTGAAAAAAATAAAAATAAAAACGAACTGTTGGCAAACTGCTGTGGTTGAAGAGGAACGAAAGAGTTCAAGACACGCTGTTATGGGAAAATAAATCATCTTTGTAGTGGTAATACACCATTCGCCACCTTGTCATGCTTCATTCCTTACATGACTAAGACAAAGAGGTTACTATTACTCAGTATGGGGTGAAACAAAATGATATTCTCTTTGTGAATAAGCACAGTGGAAAGCCTTTCCTGATGGCCACATTAAACCGGTACAGCAGCTAGAAATGCATCATAATGAAAATGACACAAAACAGCACAGGAAGAGTTTTCGTTTTTCTTCTAAGCCCTTGTACAGTAGTCGTATGGTGAAGTGTGTTCTGAGCACTATGAGGAAATGGTTGCCACATCAATGACACCCACACACTCATTCTCAGAAACGTATACATCGAACCTATAAAAATATCAGTTTCTGCTCTGCTCAGTTTCAATACGCGCACAAAAAAAAAAAAAAGAAAGACTACTCACTATATGCTTAAAACACACAGGAAAGAGAGAGAGAGAGAGAGAGAGAGAGAGAGAGAGAGAGAGAGAGAGAGAGAGAGATACAGTATTACTCAGGCTGTATTGTGGGAATTCCATGTACGATGAAATGAATAATCGAGCGATAAACTCAATGAAGTTCTGAGAAACACCAAAAATGAAGTATGCATTTGTTCAAAGATCAGATTTTAGCCAACAGCACCTATTTCCACTCATGACAAAGCAGCTATTTGTGATCTGGCAAAGCCGTGTGCACAGGTTAAAAAAATTATCATGCAAATAATCGAGGAGAAAAGTAATTAAGGCACGTCTGGCTGTGGCAGGTCAACATGTCAGATACAAAATGCTCCGTTTTGTACCATACTGAGCCTGGGGAACAGGTGTGTTGCTGTAATTTGTCGGAATCCGCTCCACTGAATACAAATAAACAAGGCTTCTAATAGACTTGCAGACAAATCTGGATCTTTTCCCCCCTCCACTGTAAGTCCTTTTTAAGACTCTGGCTTTGGAAAAACAGGTGGTGAATGAGCAAATGATGAATGAGCAAATGACCATCATTTTTTGATGGCATCTTGTGTGATTTGACATGCAAAAAATACCCTAACCGCCAGTCCCGGGTTAGTCCGAGGGTGCCATCAGGTGCTGTTTGGTGTCTGTGGGCACGTCAACGACATTCCCGTCGAAGCCTTTACTCCGACTCGTATTCCTAAAAGAACTATAAACACAACTTTATCTTTTACGTTAACAGTTTGTGCGGTCTCACCGTTAACACCGAGTGTACGGGATTCCAGTCGTGCTTACGGGATGTAGCTACTTGAACCAAAGACCACGTTGACTTCCTTCTGTTCCTGAGCACTTTCTCTTCCTCCATCTCGCACAGCTGCTTTTCATTTGGTCACTTAAAGTGTCAGCCTGAGCCCCATTCCCCCTGCTTTTTTCCAATCTCCTCTCAAATTTATTGGGTTCAGGGAAGACACTACTGTCCTTCTGCCGGCCGAAAATAGGGATCAGAGTATTCATTACTCCGACAGAGATGGATGCAGGTCTCCGTGCATCGTCCCCATAACAAGGACATCAAAGAGAAGTAGTCCTCCTCTTTTCAGCCTGACCCCCACACAAGACTCCCTGCTCTCACCTCATTATGCACTCCTCTTATAGCCGTTTTGATATAAAACCCTCCGTTAGAGGCGGCCTGGACCCTAACTGCATGGCCATCCCATCAGCGGCGCTTTCATTACAAAACATGAGATGCTGGGGAGTCAAGGACAGTGTGGCAATAAATGAGGGTGGAATACATCTGGAATCATTGTCATATAGGTTAAGCATTAGGCGGACTTCATTCTGCATTGGTAAATCAGTGGTCGGCTCGACGCTCATAACCCGCGCGAGGTAATAAAGATACAGGTTGGAGCAGGCCCTTTTCCCTGCCTTTCCAAACCCATTGCCGTACGCAAAGAGATTGCCATGATGGACTGAGCACTGTATCACACGGCCCACGCCGTCTTCCTGCGTACGGGAATTAATTACAGATCTACGCAAATAGGAGGTCATGTACTGTCATGAAGTAACCTAGAACAGATCGGTTGGACTCGTGGCTTGCTGCACAGACGTTGAGACAACTAAATTTACGGCCAAGTCTTACACGCTCTTACTACGTCGTGATAAGAAGCTTGTGCTAGGCATAACTGCTGCACATGTCCATACTGTACACGGCTTACTTTCTCATTCTCTCGACGGGGAAAGAAAAAAAAAAAAAAAAAAAAAAGAAACACCCCACACAAAAGCAACCTTTCTGACATCAAAAATTGTATAACCACGATGTAGTAACATAAATAAATAGAATAGAGTTAAAGATGTAAGGAAGATAATGGAGAAGCCTTTCAAACAAGCAGAGGAAGGATGTACCGGCTTAAATAACACACCCGACGTATTAAGCATGCCTTCTTACGTTATCTATTTACAATGATATCACTGATGTGTTTGGACAGGTTTGCTTTAAACCCTAATAACCCCTGTCCTTTCTTAAAAAGCAGTCGTGTTTTGACTTTCCTTTCATTTTTAGTCAATCCTTACTCTGAGCAAAATAGCATGAATGTACGATCAAATGACTAAGGAATAAATGTGTAACTATCGGTTACCGCCATAAAAAGGTTGTTTTTTTTTTTTTTTTTTTTTTGGAGAAACTAAACTTGATGACCTGTGCGGTTACGCAGACCACATCAAAGCGCAAATCACACCCAAACAGTCTGGCTCGTCCGTGCCATTTGTGCCATTTCATTTTTCAACCTGCACAAACAAACCAGCCTGTTTTGCTTCTCAAAGCCATACCAAATCCCAAAGAACCCACACAGTTTTAATGTGTTGTTATTTTCCTCACAATGTATTTTCATTTCATCAAAGATGGTTTGAAATTCAAAGCGTTTTAAGTGAATCCGGGCACAGGCGTTTCGGTCTGGTTTATGCATTGTTGACGAATTTTTTTTTAAAAACATTACATCAACAAGCATTTCCCAGCAGTAATTTTTTGTTGACCGTCAGCAATCTGGGAAAATCCGTCAAAAAAAAAAAAGTCACTTTGCAGGTGGTTAGCAGGTTCGCCTCACACCTCCAGGGTCCTGGGTTCAAGTCCCGCCAGGGCCATGTGTGTGCAAAGTTTGTATGTTCTTCCTCCGGGTACTCCGGTTTCCTCCCCCAGTCCAAAGACATGCATGTTAGGCTAAAGTGTCCGTAGTGCATGAATGGGTGTGTGAGTGTGTATGTGATTGTGCCCTGCGATGGACTTGGCACCCTGTCCAGGGTGTACCCCGCCTGGTGCCCGATGCTCCCTGGGATAGGCTCCAGGTTCCCCGTGACCCTGAAAAGGAGTAAGCGGTAGAAGATGGATGGATGTTCTTTGGGGTTTTTTTCCCCTGCCTATAAGCTACTTTAACCCTTCATTGATTTAATTTTTGTATATAATTCATGCCTATCCTTCCTGCAAAGTTTCACAAACACGCCGCTAAAAACTATCAGTCGGTCTACTACAGGTATCGAAAACCTTAATGCAATAAAATCTTAATCTGAGGACCAGGATTTGTTGGATAGCTAGAAAACCCTAATCGGTTCAGTTTGTAATCAGATACTGCCTGTCAAAATGCTGTGCTGCAGTCGGAAAATAGAATCTTTAAATGAAATTTTCTCCCTTTTCACCCTTGACCCCACCAAGCACACTTTAAACTGCTATAACTTGATATACACACGAAAGAGGAACATATTTCTGTCCAGGAAAGCAGTCACCACGTGAAGGGTCTTCCCAGGCCTCCACACAATGACCCTAGACCAGACAAACCATTGAAATATTAGCTAGTTTACTGCAAAGCTGACATTTTCGAAGTGGTTGTGATTTTTGACTTCACACCTACTCCAGGATAGGCAAAACTGTCCATCCCTTTCTTACTGATAATAGGTGCAGTGGTCTTATTTTATATCCAGAATCTTATAATCGATTTGATCAGGCATTCATCATGTTAGGGCAACCAGCATTCCAACGTTCATTTGCACAACTTTAATCTGGCTTATACAGTACTGAGCATGGAAATGCTGAATTCTAGGCTGTAGCCTTGTTAGACAGGAGCTCCATAAAGTTTCTGATTGAAGGTAATCTATAATATAAGTTAGTGAGAGCAGGGAATGTATCCCAATACGAATACAGTACTTGGATCGAACTGATAATGTGTTACAACTGCCTGGTCAGGGTCGCGGTAGTTGAACTTATGCCACCAGTTTTCGTTTGTTTATATTTTGGGAAATAGAACAAATTAAATGTGTTGGAAAATATGGCGGGTAAGTACAGCTGAGTTCAACTCGAGTGATGTAGTTGAAACTGTCATAGTCAGAATTCACAGATCATACTGACAGTGCTGGCTTTCGGACACCTGGGGTTTTGCCAAAAAGCTCTATTTTGGTTTCATCTGACCAGAGAACCCGATCCCATCTGAAGTTCCAGTAGTGTCTGGCAAACTGAAGATGCTTGAGTTTGTTTTTGGATGAGAGTAGAGGATTTTTTTCTTGAAACCCTTTCAAACAACTTGTGGTGATGAAGGTATCTTGTAGTTTTGGAGACTTTGACACCAAGACGCAACTAACTTCAGCAGTTCTGCAGCTGTGATCCTGGGAGATTTTTTGGCCACTTCAACCATCCTCTTCACAGTGCGTTGAGTTAATACAGACACACGTCCAATTCCAGGTTGAGTCATAACATTTCCAGTTGACTGGAACTATTTAATTATTGCCCTGATGGTGGAAATCGACATTTTCAATGCTTTTGCTAATTCCTTATAGCCACTTTCCATTTTGTGAAGCTCAACAACCTTTTGCCGCACGTCACAGCTCTATTCCTTGGTCTTACCCGTTGTTATGAATGACTGAGGTAATTTGGCCTGTGTGTTACCTCATATTTATACCCCTGTGAAACAGGAAGTCATGGTTGAACATGTCGAATTTCCTGTTCCTAGTCACCCAGGTATATTAAAATAAAAAAAGTGAAATAAAAATGGGAATATACTTCGATATATTAATAATTATAATTAACATATTTCTCATATGAATTCATATGGGTGCCAATAACAAACTGCATTTAACAAAGGTTTTTTTTATTAATAATATTATGTTCGCAATTGCTTGATATCCATGAGAGCAGAGTATTTTTGTGAATTTTTTTAACAAAAGATCAAAGAAGTTAAACAATAAAGACAATTTTTCACAGCCTTCTTTGCTCATATTTATCAAGGGTGCCAATATTAGTGGAGGGAACTATATGCTGTACACCGCTAGTCTGGACAAAGCAATAGTCATCATACGACAAATACTGGTACTGTAACACTCACTGTGCGGTACCGGAGCAAGCGGCGGGCTGTGAATGATGTGAGGCGGTCCTGATGGACTCAGAGCCAGTGCTTCCTCAACACTGCCAGAGCGCTGGATGGCCAACTCCACCTCTTCATCGGTCAAACCTGGGTGAAGAGAGTAATCAAGAGCAGCACGAGTTACACTGTGTAACCGTAATGAATGAACACACTCCCACGAACGCCACTTCGAAACAAGACATGGGAATCATGACATCACTTACATAGTCCATCATTACAGATCACGATTATATGTAACCTTCGACCACCAGCGCTGACTTAAACTAGGTTAACTGCAATGATGCTACGAGGAATAATCACAGGCATCAGCTCTAGAGGGTTAATGCTGCCCTGACTGGCACGGCACAGATCTTCCCCATTACTGGCAGTCCAGGCAGCGAGATAGACCTCGTCCATTTACAGCTGCCTTATTTCCCCAGGTGGAGCTCTTCGAAACCCCAGACAGATAAAATGCATTATTTTAATTCCTTCATTGTAATGTAAATGTATTACATAATTTTGCAAATGCCAATATAATCTAATCTTCAGATCTTTTTTAATGATTTTAGTCATGATTAAATTGCATTGAGGTCTCTGATGGAAAATGACATGGGAGAGGGGGAGGGTGAAGGGAGGAAAAAAAAAAATCTAATTTTAACATTCCCTTTTGTGGAAAAAACCGGGGGTTTATTTCCAACACCTCGTGCAGCCACTGGTCTTCGTCTTGGCTTTATTAAACAATTTGAAGTAAACAAAGACTCAAAACTGCATCCACCAGCGTGTGGGGAGGAAAAAAAGAGAAAAGAGAACAGGCCTTTAGAGGGTGTCTATTCATACAGCTGGAGTTGAGCTTTGGACATTTAATGAACGCATAAAAGTGGTGAAAACATTACAAGCTCCCTTCACAACTGGCACATAAAAAACAAATTGTGCCCCTTTAAAGCTGACGATTTTAAAAGAATACAGCTTCTATCAAAACGTGAAGTTAAACAAATGAGTTTTATACATGTGCCGTATAACACCACACCTACTCCCTCTGTGACCTTTGTTTGTCCACAGCAGAGTGTCATCTGTCACTGTGTGTTTAGCGTCGTCTCTCTCCCTCTCTCTCTCCTGTTTACTGGAGACATCCCCCTGGGCATTTCACCACTCTAGTCCACACACTTTCATATGACTCTGTCTGCCAGGGAACCAAAAGGCTGAGCTTTTACTCCAAATGGAGCCAGTTAAACAGCAGACAGCAAGCTGGTCTTTTTTTTTTTGTGCTGTAATACATATATCATAAATGTGTCAAATGCCAGTGGCACATGTGCTTAAACAGTACAGCAACAGCTAAGAGTTTGGCAGAGAACAGAGACTCTGCATGTTCAGCCCTGTCTACTGTCAGCTGGGTATGAAAACCAAGGCCATGCCATACGCTGTGTGCTTGGAGATGAGAGCTATGGGAATCTGGAGCCAAACAGAGCGTTTGCAACTCACATGTGTTCGACAGTAAAAGTACAACATAAGTGACGAGCGTAATAGACTTCACGAAAGCATTGGCTATGATGGTGAAAACAGGGATACGGCAAGACGTTCTATACTGTTTTAAACGACATCCATGCTAAACACACATCTAATGTCAGTCGTAATGTGAGAAGAACTGTCGACATGGTTAGTAATTGTAAAGTGCTGTTATAAGGGGAAATAAATAAATAAATAAATAAATAAATAAATAAATACAATCAACACCAGTGTTGTGTGTGACGTGACGTTGATTATTTTCCAATAACAGCATCTTCCCAAGTGTTTTCTTCCTCTTATTACACAAAGTTTCCAATGCTAACACCTTTTCATTAATTAATGGACAACACACTATTTATCCGTTTGCATTTAATTCTGCGGAACAGTCGTGTGATCTACTGTAACGTAGCAATTATAAACATGGTCGTCAGTCACCAGCCTCTCTTCTTCCCCCACTAGGTCAATAAAACAAAATGCAGCTTGTCGTGTTACAGGGTAAGCGCATAATAGGGGGTTCTCGCCTCGCACCCTGCAGGGTTGGGGGTTCGATTCCCGGCTCGGAGTTTGCATGTTCTCGACGTGCTTCGGGGGTTTTCTCTGGGTACTCCGCTTTCCTCCCCCAGTTCAAAAACGTGCGTTGTGGGCTGACCGGCATCTCTAAATTGGTCGTAGTGTGTAAATGGGTGAGTGTGTGTGTGTGTTGGGTTGGCACTCCATCCAGGGTGTTCCCTGCCTCCAGGGTGTCCCCTGCCTTGTGTCCCAAGTCTAGATAGGCTCCAGGCTTCCAGCGACCCTATGTAGGATAAGCGGTACAGACAATGGTGGACAAATAAATAAATAAACAAACAAATAAATATATATATACACGTCTACTCACAGGAAGCTTCAAAAATTGTCCTGGTGTAAGTTGCTACTATAGAAACGATAACATATTAGAACAATCCAGGCTGTTAAGGAAATCATCACCATCTGACCAATCAGAATGAAGAATTCAACAGCGCTAAGGTACAACAAATTTGAATGGCAAACTTAGCAATTGCAATTTGGCTGAATTAAGATTTGCCAACATCAAGAATGACACTGGTGAAAATTTAGATGTACACACATCTGATCATTTTGGTATATAATCACAGGGGCACCGAAAGCATTGTGTTTTTCCACAAAAAAAAAAAAAAAAAAAAAGAAAAAAAAATAAACCTGATTAAATAACTCTGATAACTCTGTAGAGAGTTCCCCGATTTATCCATATCCATTTTTTTTTTTTTTATTGTTGTAATGTTTTTGATTGATGCTGACTCGGTCTATATAACTCAAACCAGCCTGAAAATGTACACCCTAAAGAGAATTTGGTGCATTTAGCCTTCCTGCATGAAAAGAGAACAACATTTACTTAAGTGTAACCACTAGACTCATCATCCCAAAGTAATAAAACACAGAGCAGAATCTGGTTTCTGGGCCTGATTTTATGAAGGGAAAAAAAACTGCATATTGCTGTAGACTCATTTCCCCTGTCAGAGGGAGTGTTAATGAAATTTATACCTCCACCATTTTCATTAAAATGACCATTTACTCACTTTTATCACTCGTGCAGAAATCCCTAGGTTAAGGTCAAAGGCACGGCGAGATTGTTTTAAATGCGCTGAACACATGGGCTGAGGCACGGGAGGGGGCGGAAGGCTGGGGTAGTTCAGTCTCACGGACTAAAATGCCCATGAAAATTGTTGAATAATTTAAGGCAAATATTGGCCATCCTGTCTTGCGTGCCGCTGCAAGTGGCAGGAAGTGGCCGCAGCCATGTGCTGAGCTGGTGCAGTCAGTCTGCGCTGTCCAATAAGCAAAAACGTGTCTCTGGACTCAGCATTTATCTGAGCGCTGCAGACTGCACGGTGGCAGACTATTGAATGAGACAGAAAGACACCCCCCACGCCCCACACACACACACACACACACACACACCAACCTAGCCTGATCCAAATCACCTCCTGCAGGACAGCCAGAAAGAATCAAGCCCTCCTGAGAAGTTTCTATTCTCACCTTGGCATGTATAGGGGCTCCATTTGGTTCTAAAGACTTCATAATAAACAAATACGTGCATATCTGTCACGTCGTTTGAATTCGTAAACAGCACCTGGTGTGAAACTACAAAATGCTTCTTGTTCTACGTAATGAGACGCAGGCAAATTCATTAACACGTTCGCTTTTTCTTGTCGATTTTGAAGCCGTGTCAGCTAGTCTGCTTGCCTGTGATGTCATTATTGCAAAGAAAATGGGACGACAAATAAAAAGGCCTTTGAGATCCAATTTGAAAAGAAAGACAACAAGGTGGCCGGGGGGAGGGGAGGCGAGGGGGGGGGGGGGGGGGGTGGGGGCGGGAGGAGTTTTACATATAAAAGGGAAGGGACGCGAAAAGAAAAGAAAAGAAAAGAAAAAAAAATTTATTACAGTTTCCAAAACATATACAACGACCTCCTGGACCCTTTTATTTCAAATCGACCCGCTGGGAGATGACTTTTTTTAAGGCCATATATTATATCTAATGATGACACCGTTAAAAAGAAAAAAAAAGAAAAGAAAAAAAAAAAAAGAACAATAATGGAAAGCTATTCTGTATTTCATTATACTGTATTATTTGGTGCACCTGATACACACAGCGCCTGTTTATGAGTCACCGTATTAGCACATGCTCAGCTGAAGCATTTGCAATGACCTTGCCATTCTCATTGGGGCATGAAATTACGGTGGTGGCACCTCGATATTACAGCTATAAATACTGTAAACTGCATATCTAGGCTACGTTTTCTATTGTCTTTCAACATAAACCTGATCGGTATTTATTTAAAGGAAAACCCATTGCTCGTCCCGATTATTTACAGCTCTATTTTCTGGACTCTGGTTTTCAGGCTGTTTTTCCTTTTGCCTCTGTATTTATTTATTAGTAGTAGTAGTAGTATTTTTAAGATGATGATGCGATAATTCTGCGGCTTTTGACTTTACGGGTTAAGAACAAGCTTCAACAGCCAATTATAAAACTGCTTACTAAAATATTTTGGTTGAATACAGACAAACACTGTTTTATTAACCTACCAGGCCTGCAATAAGTTGCCCTTGAGTGACTATTGCTCACATTTTAAATACGATTTGTATTTTTCCCCCCAAGCCATATGTAATAAGACAATGGGAGGACATGAGTGGATAGAGGTCAATAAGTTATGTGCTGTTCATGTGTGCTTGTTCACATGACTGAATGTTCACATGTCCTAAATAATGACCAGTCATTTATTTACAGGTTTTTTTGGGGGGTTTGTTTTTTTTTAAAAGGAGGCTCTCATTTCCCTTGCTTTATCACCCACTGCTTATGACAAACTGGCAGAGAGAAGCATGGCTAGGTGGCGCCGTGGACTAATTTATAACCACATCAATCCCCTCTCGCCTTCTCCGCAAGCCTTGGTCATTGCCACTTTTGTCCAAGAGGCGAGCCGCATCGACTCACCCGCAAACACCATCCTATTAAGATCTAGAATGATGAACCACATCCTTTCCTGTGTGGCATGTGCAGTATTACACTAGTGGTGCTCCTGTGTTCCTTATGACCCTCTGCTATAATGAAACAACTATGAGGAAGAACACTAGAGAACGCAGAAAGAGTCTATTTATCTGTATTCATCTATGGACAAATGATAACTCCATTAGAGCTGCAGTACGGAACTTTGTTTTGGTTCAAAATGAACAAAAATCAATTACTGAGCAAGTACATAAAAAAAAAAAAAAAAAAAAAAAAAGAGAGAAAAAAAATCAGTGTTCAAATCTGTCTTCTTGCCTCACCCTGATTCGCAACAGTAAACTTATAGTAATGATTTAGAATTTGAGCTGTCGGGTCGGATTTCGCGGGAAATGGTGGTTAGCGTCGTTCGTCTTCGCGTGGTCACGTCACATCCGTAAACAGAAAGAAGCTACTACATCGTGTGTGTGGGTGCTGAAGATGGTGGAGTGTTTGTGTTTACAACAGTTGCATAGAATTTAAACTCATCATCTAGACACCTGCTTTTAATCTGGACAGTTCTAAACGCAATCACCGTTGACATCTGGGGAATCGGGTGTTGTCAAAGCCAGGAATCCTGGCCTGCGGCCCCGTACACAGCGAGCTGCGATGCACTGTGTGTTCTGACAACTTTCTATCCTAGCCAACATGAACTTTTTTCAGCAGTTTTTCTGCTACAGTAGCTCTTCAGTGGGATCGGACCAGACAGGCTGCCGCTCGCTGGACTACTTTTTTGTTGTTTTTTCGCACCGTTCTGTGTAAACTCTAGACACTGTTGTTGTCTGTGAAAATCCCAGAAGATCAGCAGTTTCTAAACGACTCAAACCGGCCTGTCTGACAACAGCGAGCATGCCACATACAAAAAAAACTAAACAAAACAAAAAATCGCTGTTTGATGTAAACATTAACTGAAGTTATTGACTTGTATCGGCACGATTTTATTCACTGCACTGCTGTCACATGGTTGGCTGACTGGATAACTGCAAGAGGGAATTAAAACTATATGGTCAAATGTTTGTGGACACCTGAGTAGCATCACGCCCACATGCGGTTCTTCCACAAACTGTAGCCACAAAATTGTCCAGAACGTCTTTGTACGCTTTAGCATTACAATTTCCCTTCACTGGAACTAAGAGGACAAAGCTGTTCCAGCATGACAATACCCCCTGTGCACAAAGCGAGCTCCATGAAGACATGGTGTGCCAAGGTTGTTGTAGAAGAACTCAGTTACAGAACATTAGCCCATGCATTTCTATATACACACTGAGAGCGTGTGTCGGTGGATCTCAGAGCAGATTAAAGCATTAGAGTGCATGTAAATAACATGTGGAGGAGAGATTATTGTGTAAGGCTCCTGCAACATGTAATCAACGCGCTGCCTGTTTTCCCCTTCATCAGCTGCGCTGCCCGCTGCAGGAATCCAATTTGAATCCCACTCTAGCCCGCGACGCTATTGTTTTATTTTATGTGAGCGCTGACATTTCTCCTCGCTAATACACAGCAAAATCGGAAAATATTTACATAAATATGACATTAAACTCTATTGGAAAATTAAGATGGACACATGCTGCTGTTTTGGGCATGTGATTGAGTTGGAGCCGGTAATGGAGGGGTTCTCGGGAGGTCAGCCAATTTTTTTCCCCTTATTTAATTTTTTTTTTTTTTTTTTTTATACGGAAGGTGCAGTGGAGGATATTGGAAAGGAAACACAAGTTTATACCCTTTATAAGTCTGCTACTGCACAAATCCCAAATATAAACAATCTAACTAAAAAAATAAAAAAAAGTTTTTGCTCAAATAACAGCTATTAATTTCACCATATCATCAAATTAAATGATGCACATCTTACTCCTAGGAACACATTGAGGGGGGAAAAAAAAGCAAAAAAAGAAAAAGCATTTAGTTATAGGCGAGTGTGCAAGGAAATTTACGTACCATACATAATTAAGATGAATATCAAAGCGAGAACTTACTCCGTGATTAAATGGTATGGTATGTTTATAAATGGTGTGTTTAGAGCTTCTAACCATGACCTTGGTTTAACCCTAACCCTAATTAATGGGGATTAGCTATAAACAGACCAAATTAAAGGTCACCCTCATAGTTCTTATTTATGCTAGTGGATTTAAGGCACGGTTTAATATGAAATATGTCCATCATTTCTTTTAAAATCAAACCTCGCCTCTAAGTAAAAATGACAAAACCCGTCAAAAGAAAAAAGGGAAAAAGAAAAAAAAAGAGGCAAGACTGCAGTAATAACACGAACGGGAGTTTGCCCGAACGGCTTCTGTGAACTCAGCGGGGCTCTGACAGGGGGGAAAAAGCAAATTTTGTATGAAATTTAATAAAGTGAAATTGGCTTAAGATTACTCAGCACTTTGCCTCCAGATTAGTCTCCCTCCCTCCCAGCCTTCAAATTGCACGAGTTGCTTTTAAAGTGATACGACATCGTGACATAATTACATTGTTCAAGGTGAGGCGCGCTAGAAATGGCTCTTTGCTGACACAAGGCCATTTTCCACAACATGCAAATTTACAGACGAGAACGGCAGCGCTATTCAAAGACATAACTCTCGGTGGAAACGTCCTTAACCAAAACAAATCAAGGTTAACACTGTTGATCTACACATCGAGACGCATAGGGGTTGCTTCGACATCATGACACGGGGATCAGGATGAATTATATTCGCAATCAAAAAGCCAAAAAAAAACAAAAAAAAAACAGCTCTGTGTTCTAACGGTCATAATTCCTTTTTATATAAGTTTATTCATGTTATCCAGTTGACCTTGACCAGGGTTGTTCAACTAAAGTGTTTATGCAACAGTCCGGTAACATAAAATGTATTACTTATAAACATCTGGAATTACAACTAACGACACTGAATGGCATGTTAAACATTTTATTACTTCACCATTAGTGATTAGAAGCAGTACTGAGTTAATAACACTATCTGGGAGTAGTGTCCACATTCAAAGATTTCCAAAAGTCTCTGGCAAATATGAAAAATTTCCATCATTATTAACTCAACATCATGATGTGGCCGACTCTATCCACATATATAGATCTACAGAAGCCCAAGCACACCCAAGGGACACATTGCTCTGGGAATTTAATTCTATGGAGTCAAAATATGTCTAGCGGCACTAAATTGTTCAGAGTAGGGAAAAGCAAGATTTACGGTATTGATAATCCAACAACCCAATATCATGCTTTTTGACATGTACTAACCCACGCTGAGAAGAACTGAGAGGAACTTATGTAAGAAAGTTTTCTCTATATTTGGATGTGATGTGTCTTGTAGTATTTAAAAGACATACAGTATAACTACAGGGTGTCCCAAAACTTTCCATACATTTGGGAAAATTAACACTTTTTAAGCTAAAAGTCTTTTTTTTTTTAAAAAAACAAAACAAAAAAAAAACACAACAACTTCATAGTATATATTATATTATATATCGTTCTTCAGAATGTCTTTGACAAAAGAAGAACGTATTGAAATCATTCTCATGGCTGGATCGGGAAGCTGTCGCAAGGTTGCGATGGACTTTAAAAGGAAACATGCAAAGCACATCATACAAACACACACACACACACACACACACACACACACACACGACACTGTTGCCAAACTATTTAACAAATTCATAAAGACTTCTTGGACCAACCAAGAAGTGGACGTGTGGGGGAAGCTACCGCTTGGCTGTTTGAGTTAAAACACACACTAGAATTTCCTATTTTAGGAAAAGTAATTTATAAGAAAGTGCGGATGTTAATGTCTCCGGTGTTCGGTGGCTACGTCGTAACTACACCACCTTCAAGTGCCCGGTGGTTCCAGGTCGACCTACAGTGGATTTTACAGATACCGAAATCTAATATGGGCAGTACCTGTCTGTACATTTTTTAAAAATGAAATAAATATATAAATATTAATATATGAGCTATTAATAAATATTAAAGTAAATAAAAGATGTACATCCAAACTGGACCAAAAAGTAACACAACTAACAAATATAGCGGCAAGCAGCAACGGCGGATTCCTCCTCAAGATTGCGGCCCATTTCAAAATTGAACTGGTAGAGAAATGTATCCCACAGATACAACATTTCAACACATTTGGATCAAAGGGAGATTTTAGGTTCCTTTTTGTAGTTTTCCCACAAATGATCATTGTACAAAAAAAAAATCCATAATGTGGACATTATGGGTTCTTGAGATTTTTTTGTTCCCCATGAGCAACAAGGCATGCGTAACAACTTTCAGACAGTTTGTCCTGATGGAGTAAAAATGCCATCATTTTGAATGTGTCAACTATGAGGCGTGTCCTGTATCGCCGCCGATACTCTGTTTAGACCCATGCTTTCTGAGAAGTGTAAGTCTCTAGTTTCAGTGAGGCACAGTAGAACAAAACTGACCAAAATTGACCGAGCTTCATGGTTCTGGAGAAGACGACTTACTGTTTCTGTTAGCATTAGCTGCGGCCAAATCTGCCAAGAATGTCTGCCTATTCGATAGACAGACCAGCCAACCCTTGCCAGAAAGCCATGGATGCATGTGCGTGGCCCCAAGCTCGAGTGCGTGTAAAGGGCCTGAGGAGTCATTGAGAATTTTGGAGCATGCGCAGACTGTGGAGGAAGGGAGACATCCACTGGCAGAGTGCACTAGCATTTAGCCGAGCATGCATATTTCAGATATTCACAATAAATCTACTTTACATCTTACATTCACACATTTCTCAGATTTGTCACTCAACATTGTCAAGAGTGTTCATATGAACCGGTGATTGAATCGGAGTATCCGTTTTATGCCTAGCGGATGTGTAAAGCATTATTTTAGCGTTAATGATAAATTATTATTCCTTTTAAGGTCATTGTTTTTGGAGATATGAGGTTGCCATCGCACATGGTAACATGCTGTAGTGTCCTCTTTGTGTGTGGCACGGATCAAGTCCATAGGTTAGTGTTCCATTGATTTATGGACACAAGAACTATGTGTAACAGTTGTCAATTCACCAATATGTAAATAGTTCAGCCAGTTTTTATTTGATTCCTTATTGCTTATCACCCTAGAGGAAAAACGTGTCCCACACATATGTACCACAGTTCAAGTCCATCGGACCTACGGGTCACGAGGGAAGATTTTCATAGTTTTGGACAAATTTTCAATGTACTGGAAAATCTATCATGGTGGACTTTATGGTTCCCAATGGCTTTTTTGTTCCCCATGAGAAATAAGGCATGTATAACAATTTTTAGACATTTTGGACTTATGGGGCGGAGGGAAAATCACATAGATTTTGGGCGTGGCCTGTAGCACCACCTATGGGCTCATGTGGGGCATTTTTGGTTTGGGAGTTAGTCGTGGCCTATAGTATCAACGCGGCAAATTTCAAAACTTTTTACCATTTAGATCTTGAATTATTAGGCACATTAGGGAGATGAGATGAGAATAATAAGAAGAAGAAGAGGGAGAAGAAGAATAGTAACAATAACAATTTCGCCTCTAGCAGCCATTCTCTTACTGTATAATGACTGGACAATTCTCAGCCGCTCCCGCAATGGACGCAGCCGGGACTATCGGTGAAAACTATCCGTATGGATTCTCGAAGATATCCGATAGTTCCAGCAATTGGCAAAACCGATCAAGTGGTCGACCTCTACTGGTGGTTACCGCAAAACCCCAAATATGCACGGACTCCAGTATGTACCATGACAGTACCTACCTATTAGTTAATTTATTTATTGTTTATCATTGTTGGATAAAAAACTTCAGTAGTATCTATAAGAAATATTGTTATATGATGTGAAATATATACTTGTCTAGCGTTAGCCAAGTCAAACATACACTGATCAAATCTATTTCACATGAATGAACTTAAAACAATCTTCATTTACTTTGACAAAAAAGAAACGTTCAAGCAGAGGGAAAAATGATTTAAGAGGAGGAATAATGGGAGAAATATTATTAACGTGAAATGGGGGAACGGGGCGGGGCTTCCGGGGAAGTGTCCGTTAATAGCCGAGAGTTCAAAAAAACCTATACAATCAGGTTGACGTCTATTTGCCATTGTTTGTTGGAGAAAAAACAAATAAGACTCTCTCGACGTATCTGCAAGCGCTAACTTAAAATACGTAAAAGGTTGGCAGGTCTGTTAATGTATTTCCATTATTAAGATCTAGTTCCGCTCTATAAACACAAAAATGACCCTGTCCATCTGACTACCTGAATAACAAACTAAAAAAAAAACTCAAACTGGATGTGGATTTGGAAATGGAAAGCATTAGAAAGAAATTAAGAAGCCATCGTTCAATATAAACTTCATGCAAGCAGCAAGAGTGAGCTATGAATTATAAATAAAGCTGACCTGCTGCTAAAGAGATGCACTGATGAGGGGAAATTCTAAAGGACACTAGGTAGTCATAATAGCTTCATGATGTGAGCAAGAACAGTCTGCAAACATAGATTTAGCCTCATGTTAACTCTTAAGCCTTCTGGCACTGACCGGGTCAGAATCTCAGTGCTTTCTGGATTAATTAGTCCCTCACTCTCACACAATTTATGGGCTGAAATGATAAGAAAAATTATTTCAGGAAGATGCGCTAATCTATGGAGGAACAAGAAACAATCTGATCTCATGTGGGGGGGGGGGGGGGGGATATATTAGCGATGTGGGGATAGACATCTGTGTAGACAAAGAAAACATTTACAAGCTATAAGCGAAATCCAGAAATATGGGAAATTCTCACCTATTCTTTTTATTTATTTATTTATTTTTTTGTATTAAATATCGTTTAAACTTTAAACAGCTTTATGTTCCTCCTCGTTACATTTTGAAGCTCAATTCTATTAAGTTTAATGACTAATTCTGAATTTCCAGGCACATCTCACGCTTGAATATAATTTACACCACAGAGCTGTTGAATTTTCTGCAGAAGAAAGAAAAAAAAGAAAAGAAAAAAAAAATAAAAAATCACACGATATTAATTAATTAGGCAATACTGCACGAGCAAGAGTATGGTATTGAATACTGTATCAGTACGATTGTGATAGGCCGCGTGCGGTAGGGCGCGTCTCGCCCAGCTCCCTAGGTGGTGAATCAGTGTATCGTGTACACGAGTTCGGGCACTGGTGGTAAGGACACAGGCTCACTTCACATTAGGACACCGATGACTCGATTTCCGGCGACGTGACTACGTACTCGCGTTGTTAAACATCACTACTGGCATTTATCAACAACACGCAGGACCGATATCTTTCTGGCATTATGTGTCATATAGACTTGTTAGCTTAATCACATGCGGTTCTGTCATAGTACTTCAAGCAGGATCATAGGCAAGGGAGTGAATTTTTAAAACACATTAAACAAACCGTATATAGAACGTCGAATATGGTTACAAATCTCTAACGTAAGGAATCATTTGAGAGCCACAACAACGGTAACAAGCTGCTTACGTTTGTAGACGAAGTTGACTGAGAGTTCTTCCCCCATAACATTTTTATTATTTTTTTTAAGGTGAGAGGCTTCTGAAAACATGATGTCATTTCCAGTAAGGGATAATAACATAATGAGCATCGATGCGCCCTGGTTTTTACGGTGCATTGTGGGATTTTTTCAGGGCGCGAACGTTCCGGTGCACTGGAAGCCCATAAAAATGGCCGACTCCTTGATCAGTGCTCTGACTACTGAACCAAGGACTGATCGAGACACACCCGTAGTATATTCATTATAACTGCATGACCGTTACTACGATAGTGCTTTTACATAACAGATCTATGTATAAACAAAACATTTATATCGAGTAACTGACATTTCGGATACAGTACGGCCAAAAGTTTTGTTTATTTTTGCCATGCTAATGGAAACAGATCCCAAAGAAGCTACACTCACTGACAGCCCATCAGCTAGCTGGCAAGCTGCTTGTTGGGCAAACATTGATTTGTACATTCCAGTTAAAGGTGCAGCCGGTGAAATTGGCTTCACTTTATCCTTTTTATTAACATATGAAAGCTTGTCAGATGGCAAGTCAAAAGTTATGTTCATGAAAAATGTATCGTTTGCCATGTCCGCTGATGATGTCGCTAACGCTAATGTAGCAACGGTTTCAATCAGACTGATGTTAGAACTGGAATTTTACGCGGTGAACACAGACAAGCGTGGTTATACAAACAGCACCCTGAATACAAGCACTCTTCGAACGCCGCTCGTCCAATCAGATCAGTGAACCAGAACTAACTGTTGTATAATTTAACAGCAGCTCCGACTGTAATTCTGACTGCAAAGAAAATCACACGTTTATATAAATGCACTCGTTCTAATACATACTGTTTCTGTAGTAAAAGCTAATACGCAAGTCAAGACTAATAAGAAGCACATGAACTCTTTCTAGCAGTACACTGGCGTTCCATTCCACCGGCCGAATGGAAATAGACTCGATTTTTAATCAGTATAAACAAAGGAATTACCGCAAATCTGTTATAAATGTAGTCAGGACACTGTTGGGTTTCTGTGTGTAGAGTACCGTGACACTGTGTTTAGCTGCTGGTGAGCAGGGCGATGGGAAAGGGGAGGGGTTTGAGCCCCCTGCTGGGCAAACGAGTCACACCTCTCCACAATAACATTGGTGCAGAGATATATCGGACAGCACGACTAAAGCTTTGCTTATTGTAAAACACCGTATACAACCGCGAGAATAAATTATAACATTTAAACCTAATAGGGATTATTAAAGCCCCGAGTGTCTACTTTCATATTAACCACCACTGCAGTGTGAGTGTGACATCACAAATTTATTCAATGCTGAACATTGAGCACTCCCAAAACAGGTGGGAATCATATTCTGGTTAAAAAGAGTTTAAAATGTGTCGTTATTTAACAAAGAAAAAGATATAATGGTTGATTATGGTGAGGCTTTCTAAAAGAAGACGTTTATCATTTTGTCAGGAGTCTCCCGTGCTAAAGTTTTTCGCCACAGCGTCTTCAGTATGTAAGGAATTTACACTTTCTGATTTCTCTGAAATATGAGTTTTGTTGTTGCTTTACCTTCCACAGAGAGGAGAAAAAGGACACTTGAGAGGGAATCACTGTTTATAGCAGCTTTAATGTAAGTGATAGTAGGCACTAACTTGTCTTGTGGGTGTTCCACAACATTAAATGTGACCATGAATGGATAAAAACGAAGATACGTCAATCTTTAATTAATAAATATTGCCAGCGTTGGCAAATATCTGTGATGATACAGGGAGGGGAAAAAACACTTCCACTTTGTATTATGCCGCATCTCATGATTGTTATTTTCCTATTATAGAACAGTCCATCATGCGTCATATCTTATGTATAATACGCAATTGCGTCATATAGTTATGTATAACATATACGATCGTGTGAAAAAATAAGTACACCCCATGGAAATTTTTGGATTTACTTTTGACAATATTTGGACAAGCAAACATCATCTTTGAAATAGTACCTGTTAATAAAGTTGATATACTTGAATAAAACCACAACATTAACTTTTTCGATCATTTATTCAAAAGAAATATCAATAGATGTGACCATTCTTCTGTGGAAAAAGTAAGTTCACCCTTGCCCTAGAAGCTAGTATTGCCCCCTTTAGCAGAAATTACTTCTTGTAGGCGTTTTGCATAATTGTCCGCCAGTCTCTGACATCGCCTTGCTGGAATTTATGACCGCGCTCACATTATCTTCAAGCACTCTTTGATATGATGCAGAATTCCTAAATGAATCAATGAATGCAAGTATCACTCTGAATAATCGGTTATCCGTATTGGCTGAGAAATTTAGCATCGGTGCATCTCTAATATTAATTCATATTATTAATATTTCCTATAAAGGAAATGAAAGTAAAAAGTCACTTTTCATCGCATAATCCACGATCTCTAAAGCCCGGAAGCCTTTTTGTTTTTTTTTTTAAATCGTTCTTAAAACGTGTCAAAGCACAATTAGTGTCATGTCTCCTGTTTTAATTCCGAGCACAGATTAATGAATCATGGTTTGATGCATTGTGTGGCATACATTGCACGCGCATATTGATAAACAGCCGTGAGTTTAGAGTGAATGCAAATTTGTGCTCACGCCACACTAATCGCAGGTCGATAAAATTGTTCCGATGGATTCCAGGCCTTTAATATTTATGATAACAGCTAAATTAAGTAAAAGCCTTAAAATGCTGGGAGGGAGCATAATTGACAATTGCACTGAAAGTACAGGAGAGTTTGTCAATATTCATTTTCTGCATCCCAAAGAAGCGTCACAACTAGTAAGTCATTTATCCACCTCACAACCAGGGCTAAGCTCTATGAACAGCAAAAAGGGGAAAAAATAAATAATAAATATCGACCCCTACTTGAACCATCGGGGCCTGCAGCCACAGGGCCGACCTTTCACCCCTTTCACCCTTTTTTCAAAAGCAAGTGCCCTCACACGATTAGCATTTTTATCCCAGTGTCTGGGGTTCATTATTGCGCCGTGTTAAAAACTCACCTTTTTTCTTTAGGAAAGCTTTTCTGGTAGCCAATGGACTCTGGCGAACTTTGGGGTTCTGCAAGAACTTCACCGCTGTAGCAACCTGCGAAAAAGAAAAGAAAAGAAAAGAAAGAAAAAAATATCATAAGTGTCAAGTAACCTGCAGTAGTCTTCAGCAAATGGCATGCTCAAAAGCTCATTACAAATAAGAGGTGGAATAATTCTTCCATGGGCAATTACTGTGCACGTCTCCTGCGCCGCGGTATATCATCAGCCAAGAGCAGGAACCTTAGAGAAACTCGCCTGCACAGTAAGTATATGGAGGCTAGACCACCAAACCACTTTAGAGATAAATCTAGGAAACGAGTGAATCAGCAGTTATAAAATTATCCCATCAAGGTTTGCTGAATAAATGGGGTATGGACTTTAATTTGCCATTATCCTCTTTAAGACAAACTCCAAGCCTTAAGTGAGCAGGGACTGAAAATCTATACTTAATGCTGAAGTGCTCATCTGTATCTAATAACTGCTGAATACCTGCCTGAAAACTTCAGCGATTCTTTAAGAAGAAAATGCATTATGATTAAATAACTGAGGCTGCATGTTGTAATGACCATGTGTTAATGCACTAGAAAATTAAATATCAGGACATATGTAGTTGTAAGTGCAGTGGGGTGTTGATCGATTCCATCCTGTTTTCCTTCGAGATGCCCCTTAATTTGCCACTTTAGCATGCTTTCTGCAAGAATTAAAAAAAAACCGCCTCCTTCCTTAAACGCCATTACGACACGAATTTGAAGTGGGGGGTTGGGAGAGCCTCCGGAGTGCAGCTTTTAAAGAACAGATAAACATGAAATAACATCTGGAGGTAGGTGGAAGCGCACACTCAAGCTCAGAGCCGAGCGCTCTCGTTATCGCACCTGTGGTCCCCGTGATTCAATTGTAAAAGTCATCCCTCTAATAGGTTGAAAGGTTTTGATTACTCTTCTTTTTCTTTAAGCGGGCAAAAGATAAAAAGTGATTGAGCACACTGCCTGTGGTAATTCATTTTAGGTAATGCATTGCATATACTAAAGACCTGTTTCAATCCAAAAGAATTGCATTTTGAAAATAGGGCCGAGGACGACGTAGGACGGGGCGAGGCGAGGCGAGGCGGCCATGATCATAACTCTTCAAAAACAAATAAAAGACACAGCGAGGCGGGGACGCGGGTTCCCTATCGAAACCCGTAATATTGATTTCAGCTTTAATTTACACTACAGACTCTCACCTTGTTTCTTTTTTCTGATCTCCAAGCAAATTATTAAACAAGTTACACCTAATCAATTAAACATTATTTCTACAGCACTTTAAACGAAAAACACTGCCACAAGGTCTAATATCGGGCATAATTATTTCTATTTTCTGAACTGTAAATACTTCCATATCGATTTGAAACACAATCAACGAAACACAATATTATCGCTTTCAGTTACGCTAAAATCTGCCAAGAGTGCCATCTTTATTTTTTTATACAGACGAGCAAATAGACATGTGAACCTGGAATGATCCGCGCAGGTGTTTTAAACGCTCTAATATTAACCCACACTTTCAGGAAGTCCCGCCCCCTTCCTATATCTCATGCGCTCTCGCTTACTGTCATGGTAAATGGAGGAAATTTTACGTCTATTAATGTGAAACTAAATCTATCCCTGTATGTTCGACTTAGCTAACATCAGAGAAGGAGAAGTATATATATCATATACACCGTTCAGCCAGAACATTAAAACCGGCTGCCACCAAAACAGCTCCGATTCGTCGAGGCATGGACTCCACAAGACGTCTGAAGATGTGCTGTGCTATGTGGCACCGAGACGTTAGCAGCAGATCCTTTAAATCCTGTAAGTTGCGAGTTGGGGTCTCTACGGATCAGACTAGTTTGTCCGATGTCGGACGGGGAGTTTGGAGGCCTCTGGGTTACTGATCAGAAGGTAAGGAGTTCAAGCACTAGCACTGCCAAGCTACCACTGGTGGGCCCTTGGGCAAGGCCCTTAACCCTCAGTTGTATAAATGAGATAAATGTAAGTCGCTCTGGATAAGGGCGTCTGACAAATGCAATAAATGTAATGTAAATGTAACACCTTGAACTCTGTCATGTTCCTTTCCTGAACAATTTTTGCAGGGTGGCAGGTCGCATTAGCCTGCTGAAAGAGGCCACTACCATTAGGATGTCCTCTGACCCATGACACGGAGATCCTCTGACCCAGTCGTCTACCCATCACAATTTTCCCTTATCAAACTCACTCGGGTCTTTACGCTTGCCCATTTTTCCTGCTTCCACTACATCAATTTTGAGAAATGACCGTTCACCTGCTGCCTAATAAATATATCCCACCCCTTGACAGGTTCCACTGTAATGAGATTATCAGTGTTATTCACTTCACCCCTCAGTGGTTTTAAACGTATGGCTGATCGGTGTATATCGTTTTACTATATTTATTATCAATGTCATGGTCAGCTCTTTTGAGCCCTAAAATACTAAACGGGCCAACAATGAGGTGTCAAATCTAACACTTTACAAACAATTACATTACTTTTATGGAGTTTATGGGTTACACAAAGATGCGTGAACATTCCCATTTCTCTGGATGAGGTGTAAATGTGTGCGGCTGTGACTCAGGTGGTAGAGCGGGTTGTCCACTAATCGTAGGGTTGGCGGTTCGATTCCCAGCCCACATGACTCCACATGGCGAAGTGTCCTTGAGCAAGACACCGAACCCAAAGTTGCTCCCGATGGCAAGCTAGCGCCTTGCATAGCAGCTCGGCTACCATTGATATGTGTGTGTGTGTGTGTGTGTGTGTGTGTGTGTGTGTGTGTGTGTGTGTGCGCATGAATAGGTGAATAAGAACCAGTGTAAACCGTTTTGGAACCACTAAGGTTAAAAAAAACAAAAAAAAACAAACAACGTGCTATTTACCATTTAAGCGTGTTAAATGCGGTCACCTGAAACCTGACAGCGGCGTACAGAATGTGCATGATAAAAACCCCAACGCAGGCTTGAGCAGAACCGTTGCAGTAAAAAACACAAAAAGAGAGAGCTTGCATTCAAAAGATCAACTTCAAAGAGGTTTCAGATGTGAAATGTAGAATGATTCAAAAACAGAAACCTCAGAAAGGAGAGGAGAGAGAGAGAGAGAGAGAGAGAGAGAGAGAGAGAGTGTGTGTGTGTGTGTGTGTGTGCTGTATGCGTGCATGCACGAGTGTGTAGCTGTTGGCCCTGGATTAAACGACAATTCTAATATTTGTGTGGTGGTCTGGGAAAACCCTCCATATGTCACTGGGGCTGAATTCTGGAATATATATATATATATATATATATTTTTAGGCCAATAATTCACTTTGACATTTTCTAATTTTTTTAACAACGACTTTGAAATGTTTTTATTTAGGCTACTAAGCCTTCTAACCCTGCCTTGGGGTCTGCCTGTAGAGATCATGCTGTATACTAAGACAAACGAATAGTGATAACTGCAGTCCAGATCTCGGAACCCTCGCTAGCTAAGTGAGCTTTTCACCTCTCTCAGCGCGCTTCATGCTGCTGTAAAGCAACACGCCGAAACAAAACGGATGTAAGCCTGATCGCTTCGGTTTGTAGTAAGATTCCAGCTGTCAAAATGTCTGCGGTGCTCCTGTTTCAGTCACGTCATCATGAAAACAGAGAAAAGCACTCACACACTCGGCAGACCTTTAAACTTTAAAATGCTTCAATGACCTAATAAAACATTAATAACAAGAAATTTAGTCAACAGAACAAAAGTGACTGAATGAATCAGCGATTTTTTCCTCTCCGGTTCGAACATGAGCAGAGATCAGTCGAGTGACGGCGACGATGAAGTAGATTCGATTACGAACGTGGAATCGGAACGGAATCATTAAACGCGGTTTTGATTTTTTTCACTTTGGGGGGATTTTAAAAATAATGTTAGAGCTTTACTTATGACTGAGAGATGTGCAAAAAAATGTATTGCAATTCAGGAAAGGTTGTAGTTGTAAAGGGTTTTCCCAGGCCGCCATACATATAATAAAAACTAGAGATGGCATCGAGCCGATACTCTGTAACAGTATCAAGCTGGCACCGGAACAAAATGGTGGATCGGATATTGGATCCTGTAACAAATGACAAAAATCGGAATTGGATTTTGGGGAAAAAAAAAAAAAAAAAAGTTTTTCTGAAACGAACTGGAAATGTTCACATATAAAGAGATTTGATTGGTTTGTCTTTTTATTTGAGGACTGATTTTATGATATTTATCCTTTTAAGTGATTTTTCTGTGAAAATGAAGTGCTTCAGCTTTAAAAAAATAAAAAAAATAACAACAACGACAAACATTTAAAAAGGTTAGTAGTTTTTAGAGAAAACAATATCGGATGAGTTACGGTATCGTCTGATACGCAAGGTTTCAGTATCAGTATCAGAAAAGAAAAAGTCTCATCATGAGATCTCTAACAAAAACAAAAAAAAAATTCCATGAACCTGTACATGAATGTCTACATGTGCACTCACGGAGCACTTTATTAGGAACACTATACTTATACTGGGTACGGCCGGCCTTTGCGCTGAAAAAAATTCTTCATGACATGAATTCCACAATATGTTGGAAACATTCCTTTGAGGTTTTGGTCCATGTAGACGTGATTGCATCTCGCAACTCCTGCAGATCTTTCAGGTGCACTTTCCTGCTGTGAACCTTCCGTTCTACCACATCCCAAAGGTGATCTACTGGATTCAGATCCGGTGACTGGAAGGGCCACTGAAGAACACCGAACTCATCGTCCTGTTCGTGAAACCAGTTTGAGACGACTTTTGCTTTGTGAAATGGTGCGTTACCGTGCTGGAAATAGCCATTCGAAGATGGGAAAATTGTGGCCATGAAGGAGGAAAACTCAGCAACAAGACTCAAATAGTCTGTGGCATTCAAGCGGTGATTGATTGGTATTAATGGGCCCAAAATGTGCCAAGAATACATCCCAACACCATTACACTACCTCCACCAGCCTGGACTGTTGACACAAGGCAGGCTGGGTTCTGTTGGTGCCAAATGACCCTAACATCGGTGTGCCTCAGGAGAAACCAAGATTTATCAGACCAGGCTTTGTTTTTTCCAGTCTTCAACTGTCCAGTCTTGGGGATCCTGTGCCCAACGCTGCCTCAGCTTTCTGCTCTTAGCTGACAGAACTAGAACCCGACGTTCTGCTGTTGTAGCTCATCCACCTCAAGGTGTGCATTCCGAGATACTTTTCTACGCAATACAACTGTACAGAGTGATTATCTGAGTTACTGTAGCCTTCTGTCAGTCTTTCTGTGTGGCTGTGGCTCAGGTGGTAGAGCGGGTTGTCCACTAATCGTAGGGTTGGCGGTTTGATTCCCGGCCCACATGACTCCACATACCGAAGTGTCCTTGGGCAAGACACAGAGCCCCAAGTTGCTCCCGATGGCAAGTTAGCGCCTTGCATGGCAGTTCTGCTACCATTGGTGTGCGAGTCTGTGTGTGAATGGGTGAATGAGACACAGTGTAAAGCGCTTTGTAGAACCTTTGTAGAAATGCAGACCATTTGTTTTTTTCTTTAATGCACCATTCTGAATAAACTCTAGAAACTGCTGTGTGAAAATCCCAGGAGATCAGCAGTTATAAATACTCAAACCAGCCCGTCTAGCACCACCAATCATGCCATGGTCAAAATCACAGATATCACATAAATCACAGAGACCCCCCCCCCCACCCCCCTTCTGATGGTTGATGTGAACATGATCCAAAGCAGGCTGGCCCGTCTCTGCATCATTTTATGCATTACTCTGCGGCCACATGACTGCCTGGTTAGATAATTGCATGAATGAGTAGGTGTACAGTTTTTCCTTATAAAGTACTCATTGAGCGTATATTCTCTCAGTATGTTCTTTACAGTTTAATACACTTGTATAGTCGTATTTGAACATTCTTCTGCTGTCATATTGTCTATTGTCTCTCGCTCAGGTGCTATAACGCTAGAACATCCCACCTGGGATGAGTAAAGTGCCTTATCTCATTATATCTTATCTCCAAAAACGTGTTCCGGATCAATTTTTTTCTTTTTTAAATCTCACAGTTACAAAACGGCACTTCCTTCGATTGCTCGTGGGTCAGCGGAAACGATACGAGGTCTACGCCTGCTTTTACAGCTTTCCGCTGATGGACGCAGCCTGACATTCTTGCAAACACTTGCCTAAGAGATGAACCTCAAAGTGGGATTACAAATAAGGCAGATGTCCATTTATTTTCCCCGAGTGTTGCGCATGATCTACAGGGAGAAGAAAAGTGCTTTTCTTTGCAGATGACATAGCTGCTTTATGCAAGTTCCACTCAGACATCTCAATCAATTATAACCACATTGCGCAGATTTTAGTCTTGTCTAGTTATTGACGTATAGATCACCCTCGCTGTAGTGTAAGGTAGTAGCGCACAATTGTGCTTTTAAGCGTGAGAGCTACATCACTCTAAGTCAGTACAAGGCACATTTGCTTTGGCAGGCCAAATATTAACCTAAATTAAAAAGGTGGCTGCATGTTGCTTTGCTGAATACCAGTAAATACTCTTTGTTAATAACCATTATTTTCTAGTGTTTCTTGTAAGGCTAAAATTGCTAATGCACTGAAAGTGCTCTGTGTTCTAACCAATAATCTTTACAAATGAGATAAATGATCAAGTGTCAGGGCGCAACTTAAAAAGTGGCGAAAACTCAATCACAGAGGCCGAGCAGCATTTAAGCGGCATGCCTGGAGACAGCGCTGCCACGGTGAGCCTGATGACTGGAGCAAGTCTCACAAATCATACAGCAATCTTATTGAGTTTGGATTGGACAAGGCTTTAATAGAGCACTTTCCCCCCCCCTCACACTTCCCTTAAATTTGGAGGAAGAAGCGCTATCCCTCATCCTAATGACATCTGACCTGCGGTGCGCCCCGTGTTTCTTTTACACGTCTGTTCTGACGCTTTTACATCAAATGAACTTATTTATCGACAGTGTACACTACACTACGTCGTATTGGGGTTTGAGATGTGACCTCATATCAGAGGACTGAGTGAGCTTTTCACACATAGTAGAGCGGAGAATATGAAGAGTACTGAATGCTTAATATACAGTGCCCTCCACTAATATCGGCACCTTTGGTAAATATGAGCAAAGAAGGCTGTGAAAAATTGCCTTTATTGTTTAACCTTTTGATCAAAAAATTCACAGAAATACTCTGCTGTCATGGATATCAAGCAATTGCAAACACAACGCAGGTTTATATAAAAAAAAAATATATCTTTGTTAAATATTTTTAAACAAAAGATCAAAAGGTTAAGCAATAAAGACAATTTTTCACAGCCTTCTTTGTCTTTGCTTCTTTGCTCATATTTACCAAGGGTGCCAATATTAGTAGAGGGCATTGCAACGTTTTATAATGTAGAGCTCAAAGAAACATTTGGTGTCTGGGATATGAGTTTTGATTCATAGTTGCCCTGCGAATACAGTAACCAGAGAAGGAAGGGAAAAAAAAAAAAAAAACTACTTCTTATTAACTTTAAGAAAACAAAAGCCTTCATTTTGTTTATATGTTTAAACATAATGCACTTCACGGTCATGTGATGCACCTTGACGCGATAACTGTAGCGCACGTTTACGAAGTCCCGAAATCTGGCTACGGAGCGTCCACGGACGTAAGACAGTCTTTTTGACCACATCTACTACCTAAATTTTTGCAGATTTTTTTTTTTTTTTGGTTAAGGTCACAAACATGTCATG
Organism: Ictalurus punctatus; assembly: GCF_001660625.3. NCBI lineage: Eukaryota > Metazoa > Chordata > Actinopteri > Siluriformes > Ictaluridae > Ictalurus > Ictalurus punctatus. Next base: position 19,882,412 of record NC_030430.2, read on the forward strand.
CTCCAGAATTTGTACTAATGCACTAACTAGCTAACCCCACATTATTATATTACGTTATTATAAACAAATATTTTGGCTAGACAGCAGCACAGTAGCTTTTACCTTCTCAGTGGGCTCGCTAATAATAATAATAATAATAATAATAATAAATATAAGATTCATCCACACCGAAAGAAACCATGTCATTTATATTAAAACGCCTACTAATTGTGGGTTGTTTTATGAATTTTATACATTTTCATTTTTGTACCAATATCTTTCACCAATATTCATCTTCATTGTGATTTTGTTTGGCTGTAAGTGTTTAATCTTTTTTCAATTTTTAAACTATATCTATCTATCTATCTATCTATCTTATATGTCTTCTATGCTTAGGTGTCACTGATTATTTTATTCTTTTTCTTGTTTTCATCCTTTAACGTAAAACCTTTTTGACAAAAAATAAAAATAAACAAACAAAAAGGTTTTTAGTATTATTTTTAGAATTATTATAAATCAAATCCAGTGTTATACAAAGTGTTATACAACTAATGTTCTACACAGTACTGTGCAAAAGCCTTATTCAAATGTAAAAACATGCTTTATTGCAAGGACACAATCAAAAATAACGAATATAAACATTTCTACATAGAAATTATACTACAGAGAGAAGTAATAACTAAACAAGGTCAATATTTGTTGCGACAGCCCTTTGCTTTGTAAAAATGCATCAGTAGTCTCAGGTACACTTAGTGCAGTTTTATAAAGAAATCAGCTGGTAAGTTTTCCAGAGCCTCTAAAAAAAAAGAATATTTTTTTACTAATACTAATATTTTTCTGCTACATAACATTTTCTATTGGAAAGGCAACGTTTTACAATCTAAAAATATACATATTTTTACTGACTCAATAATGCATAAGTCGTAAATTAAACCAACAATATGTGTGTTAAAAAATTGAAGGTGCCTAAGAATATTTGCACAGTGCTGTACGTATTTAAATTATAAGGAGTTTGTACAACACAATGATTGAGAACATCTAAGAGCACTTAAATCAAGCAGAAAGTTAAATAAGAAAAAAAAAAAAAAAAATTAATTCACTAATTCAAAATGTGGAGTCACTGGTCCAAGTGAGCTGAAAACAAAACAATAAAAACTAGAGTGCTCTTTAGAAGATAAAATACTGCCGGCGTTTATGAGCTATTTTTGACCTGCATTTGACATTTAAAAAAAAAAAAAAAAAGAAGCCTGAAGACTCTCAAATGAAACTGAGTAAATACATAAAACTTATTAAGTCTGTGTGTAAATAAATTATATTATATATATAAAAATTCCCGGCCTAGATTTCTTAACACTTAACGTTAAATTAAAGCATCGCACTGTAACACACTGTGTATTCATTAAGTGTGTTACTGAAACATGTAAGCTTGATGAAGTTGCTATGATTTCATTTCATAACTTCCTCCCTTTGGTGAGAGTGTTTCAAGTTTAACTGTAAAGTCACTTCCAAATTTTAAAAGGGCCGTTTTGTTTAGAAATGCTGCCATCTAACTACCGCATATGAAAAGGTACACTTCCTGTTAAAGAGCTCTTTTGGAGCAACTGGAGCTGAACAGAGAAGGCTACTGAAGTTAAAAATAAATAAATAAAAAATACAACACAGAATGCACAGAACAAAGAAAATGACAAAAGATAAAGTAAAGCTGTAAGAAGAAAAAAAGTATACAAATATAGAATTAAAATTTATTTTATATATATATATATATATATATATATATATATATATATATATATATATATATATATATATATATATATATATATATATATAAATAATACACACACACACACACACACACACACATATATATATTACCGGTCAAAAGTTTGGCGATGCGTGACTGAAATGTTTCTCATGATCTTAAAAACCTTTTGATCTGAAGGTGTATGACAAAATGTTTGAAATCAGTGTCGTAGACAAAAATATAATTGTGCCAACGTATTCATTTTTTTCCATTACAAAACTAACATTTTATTTTAAAAAATTTTTTATTTTTTTTTTTAAACATGACTTTCAGCAAAATATTCCAAAAAGCAGCCGATAAGTGTCCAGCGTAGGTGGGAACTCCTTTAATACTGTTTAAAAAGCATCTCAGGGATTTCCTCGAGAAACTGATTGAGAAAATGCCAAGAATACATTTCTGGAAATTCTAGGCAGAAAGGGCGTCGACTTTGAAGATGCTAAAATACTAAATTATTTCGGATTTTTTTTATCACAACATAATTCCCATAGTTCCACTTGTGTTACTCCAGAGTTTTGATGACTTTATTATTATTCTAAAATGTTTGTGTGTGTGTGTGTGTGTGTGTGTGTGTGTGTGTGTGTGTGTGTATATATATGTGCATATATATACATACATACATACACACACATTTTAGAATAATAATAAAGTCTACATTCATTACACACATACATTATATATATATATATATATATATATATATATATATATATATATATATATATATATATATACACACACTCTTTCACTATAACTATTTCAATGTAAAGTAATAAAAATAAGAAACTTGATACGAGAAGGCAGTCTTAGGTAAGAGATGTAAGCGAGATGTAAGCTAAGGTCAGCGATTACGTCTGGTTCGTAGAGGACACCAGAGCTGACGGTAGATAGGGGGGCCATGAGCAGAGCTAAAAGGAAACGATAAGGGAAGCTAAAAGGAAATCATTATAAGCTCTTGCTATCCAGACTCGGTGTGAATCAATTCATTCCAAATTGCCCTGTACATTTGTGCAGAAGCAGCCTTGATATAATAAAAGGCTAATAGAGACAGGTACAATTGTGTTAGCCAGGTCTCAAATTCCTCCAAAACAAAGGTTAAAGGAGAGACAGAAAGGGAGGGGGTGGGGAAGGGAAGGGAGGATAGCTGACTTTCAATATTAATTAACTGGACGACTCGGTAACGGAGACGCTGTCTAGCAAGCTTTCAGTGCAGCGAGCGCTTGTTTCCAAAACGCTGCACGCAAAAAATAAAAAATAAAAAAATAAATAGAAAATAAATAAATAACCACAGATCAGGTGTTTTGATTCAATTATCCTTTACTTCCATCTGCTAACCGGCTGATCCACTAAATGGTGGTTTTAATCATTTAAAAGAACATGGCTAAACATACTTCTAATTATGACGTCTTTTCCCATTAAACTGACCTTTAGTGGGCGCACAGACCCTCCTGGGAAACGGTGAAGAGAAATGACACCTGACAGAGTGTGTGTGTAATTAATCTATCTATCCATCTATCTATCTATCTGTCTATCTATAGAGAGGGAGAGAGAGAGAGAGAGATAGATATATATGTATATAGATATATATTTATATTCAATTCAATTTTATTTGTATAGCACTTTTTACAATGGACATTGTTTCAAAGCAGCTTTACAGACACATATAAACACAGGATACAGGTTTTAAATGTGTGAATTTCTCTCTATTGAGCCAGCCTGTGGTGACGGTGGTGAGGAAAAACTCCCTTAGATGATATGAGGAAGAAACCTTGAGAGGAACCGGACTCAGAAGGGAACCCGTCCTCATCTGGGTAACAACGCATAGTGTGAAAGTGAAAGAAAGTTCATTATGGTTTTTACACATAAATACATGCATACATACATACACATACTGTACATAAATGGGAGGGCTAGCAAAAAACAGTACACCAACGCACTTCATAGTTGCTGATTTGTTCCTCTTATACCACAGAGATTTGCCAATGAGTAATGTTTTATATGAATGTCACATCATACTTTTTTATCCATTTGTAAGATGAGATAAGATATAACTTTATTAAATCCCCCGTAGGGGAAATTTAGATCAACCTAGTCACTATATATAGTCACTTCAATTCAGTCACTCCCACTTTTATACAGGACTTCATGGAGTTTTTTCGTAATTGTTGTGGTCAAAAATGCTCGATTCTTCTGCGGCATTTTTCAAAAGTTGCCGTTTGCTGGTTGGTATTTTGCGGAAAACTACTTCAATTGGCCAAATTGCAGTTGCACGAAATCATTTGCCAGGGCCTTTCGCAGTGACGTTTGTTACTAAATGAGACCTTTTAGCTGTACTCAGGTTCGACGCACATGAATCGAAGAGGGTTCTGACTGAACGCCTGCTGCGATATCGTCACATGACGCGTCTTGGCCCAAACCTGCAGTAACGTTGAGAAATTGCAAGCTCCTCCGAATATTTTGCCTGATTTTGCGTTCATTTCTCCTGAATCAAGTCCAAATCCTGGAGGGACTGTTTAACGTTTTAAAAACTCCACAAAACATTCTAGCAACTATACTATAAACCCCTTCCTTCAACAGCCTGCTTCTTTCTCTCGTTTCAAGTTAATAAAACAAACAAACAAAAAAAAGCACAGCTTGTCATATTACTGAAGGAAAGCCCTGAAGACGTTTCCGTCGGGTCAGAAAACCTACACTGTAAAGTGCTGACGCTGGAGACTCTTTCCAATAATGCTAAATAAAAGAAACGATCCCCTCACAGAAAACTTTTACACAAATAAAAATAAATCAAGTCGGTGTACAAGTCGTTACTGTAGAAGAAAAAAAAAAAAACGTATTAGAACGTGCGCATTAATATAAAAATATTAAAATGTCTGAACCGTGCTGTTACAGAAAACAAAATCAACACTAACTGACCAATCAGAATGCAGAATTGGACAGCGCTGCGGATAAATTCTACTTTAAGCACTGTTCGAAAGATTCATCATGAAATGACTCGTCACGTGAGTCATTTAACAAACCAGCTGACACGTCACTAAGCTTCACCGTTTCTTGTGCCTCGTCACGGCCGTGATGTATTGTTGGGGTTTTCCTTATTTTGCCACTTTCTGACGCCGACCTCAAAGCCTGCCGCGCTCCTCTTTCCTCTCTTCTACACGTTTAGAAGGTCACATTCAGGCTGTGTGCCAGAAAAAAACAAACAAAAAAAACCTCCAGCTCTGATGATGACGTAGGCTGCAGGGTTTTTTTTTTTTTTTCCGTTTTACTGGATGCGTATCGAGCTCTGTCAGCTTCAGCAGATGAGAATGTGGATATTCGCGCTGGTGGCCCTTTTTTATTGAATGCTTTGAACTTCTGCTATTCTGACTTCTAAAGGTCAGAATGAACATGTCTGTGAACGCGGAGTGGAAAACTTCATTGATGTTCGCTCAGCACACAGACGGGCTACAAAACGTGACATGAAGCGTACATTATGCAATTTAACTCTGTATGTGTATACGTGCATGTGTGTGAACATGTATTCAGGCCTTTCGTGAGGACCCAAAAGAACCAAATGTTCTCACAATCACCTGTTATTTACATTTTAAAAATCTTCGTGTTGTTTATTTATTTATTTATTTATTTTTTACATCTACTGTAAGAGAGAAAATATTCCTGAGACTCAGGTTAGATTTTGGTGCAGCCATGGCATTACCTAGCTATAGTAATATTTCTCAGTGGAAGATCCTTACAAAAAAAAAAAAAAAAAGAATGTGTGTGTGTGTGTGTGTGTGTGTGTGTGTGTGTGTGTGTGTGTGTGTGTGTGTGTGTGTGTGTGTGAGTGTGAGAGAGAGAGAGAGATTCATGTCTGAGCCATATAAGTCATATCTGAGGCCTCATCTGCTGTCACACACACACACACACACACACACACACACACACACACACACACCCCACCACCTCAGTACCCAGTCCTCCTGAGGTTAGAGTTAGGGTTGGACTTAGGATTGTCCTATAGCATTAATTATAAAGATAGAAAGACAGAAGGAGAAAGTTAGAGAGAGGAATACAGTACAATGAGAAATACAGAAAGAGATAGAGGAGAGAGAGAGAGAGAGAGAGAGAGAGAGAGAGAGAGAGAGAGAGAGAAAAAGAGAGAGCTAGAAAGAGAGAGAAGGAGAGAAGTAGATAAAAAGAGAGAGAGAGAGAGACGTAAAGAACGAGAAAAAGAACTAGAGAGAGAGAATTAAACTCTTCACTGTGTAATATCTCTTTATTCATCTGGTTGAACAAAGAAAGTTATATCTGAGGCTTCATCTGCTGCAACACACACACACACACACACACACACACACACACACACACACACACACACACACACACACACGAATTCTGCCTTAACAAAAATGCAATACTTCCTATTACAGATGTGCAATATGGCCCCTATTACCTTTACCTTACTACAGCAAATCAGCAGCGAATTCATCTTAATTCTTCTGCTAAATCACTCTCTGGTATCCAGGCTCTCCCTCAGTCACTCAGGACTGTTTTAATAAGGGAGCACTGCAGGTCACATATTGCCTGGCAAGTGCAAAGGTGCCTCACTGCAGGAGTGATGGGGGGGGGGAAACATCAATATTTAATGGCAAGTCAGTGAAAAGAGAGACGCATGGCTTTTCTGAGGCAGTGGAACTTCCTATAGGAGCAATTACAAAACGCCAAAATCACCACCACTGATGCTTTCAGAGAATGAAAACTCCATCGGCCCTATATCCCACACCTGGGCTATTCATCCTAACTGTTTATTACATGTTGGTGTTTTTTTACCCTATTAATGGCACCCTTTACCAAAACAGCCAGGCAGGCTGATGACACATTCGAACCCGGGCACTGAGCATTTATAAAACCAAAGGACACACAAATCTCAAATCATTCACGCTAACTGACACTTCGGCACGGAGAGGAAGGGCGGGCGTTTTTTCACCAATACCTTTTTCTTTCAGGTAAAAGCTCTGAACGGACAGGCTCAGGGCAACTGAGAGGGAGGGATCACAAGTGAAACAGTGGCACTCAGGGCTTCATCTGTATTATAATATTATATATATATATATATATATATATATATATATATATATATATATATATATATATATATATATATATATATATATACATACACACACACACACACACACACACACACACACGAGCACAACAAACTACTCAGAGCTGCTCACCACAAACACTCCAGCTGCAATCCAGTAATGGATACTTCCTCAGCTCCTCAATTGGTCAAAATGTTTTCATACAATAATTTAATTCAGAAACACTTTTACAAAGCAAGTGTAATCAATTTTAATTAGTTGAATATTTTTTTTTCTCCTCCTCCCCCAATCGCATAAAGTTTAATGTACTGCCATCGATCTCCTTTGTTCTTTAATGCAGTGCTGCTTTCCTGTAATTTGAGGCTTTTCTCCCCCCCCAACTCCTTTTACAGTCAATGATGACATTCAGTGACAGTCCACACATCTCTCAGAGTCGGCAAATAAGACGAGTTCGCGCGCTAATGAAAACCAAACTGGCTAATTCCTTGACTGTAAGACACTTTGTTAATAAAAGGGTTGCTTTCTTGAAAAAGAAAAAAAATACCGTTGTAAAGAGGAAAAAAGTGCTCGTGCCGAACATAAATGAACAATGACAGATAATACTACAATGGCACGTCGTAACACGGCGTTGATGAGACACACAGATAAACACAAAGGCAATCTTGCGCTGCCAATGGAACCTTGCCCTTCATTTCCACAGAAGGGACGACCAGCCTTCACATCCAATTAGCTGATTGAAGCCAAATGAATACAGCACTAATACAGATATGGATATGGATATGAAGAGCTTTGCTGCCGATTGAGAACGCCGCACGATACCGGTGGCTACTTTTAATTTTCACCCGTTCTTAAGGCCTACGTAAAAAAAATTAATATAAATAAAAATACATGAATAAATATGCACCCACACACGCACACAAAAACCCGGTAGCAAACTGAGCACACACAGCTGCTTCTCCATCACCAAAAGGCCTAATAGACGTACAGTGCGGTGACAATTAAAGGGAAATGTGCTCGCCCATGATCAATTGACTGGGTGTAAGCTCAACGTGACGCTTGGCGAGGACGACCTCACCGGCGGCGGACAGATTGTGACATTCGGCTGACATTATCATCTCCCGACCGCCCGCATTCAATAGGGGAGGATGCTAATCAGGCGTTGTGGATCAACAATTTTGCTGTCTTCAAAAGGCATGGAATTGGTGCCGTGACCCTCTTGTGGATGGCACCCATTGCTGTGTGTGAGTTTGGGGGGGGGGGGGGGGGGGGGGTATGAGTGAGAGAGACAGAGAGCGAGAGATTTAGGGAATGAAGTTATGTGGTAAAACAACAACCAAAAAAAAAAGTGAGTGAAAGAAACAGAAAGCTTGCGGAAGTTGACTCGCAGGGTGAAAAGTGAAAAAGAACACAAAGGAAAACAGCAAAGAGGGAAATAAAGCCTGCAAGAGACAACACAGAGGAAGAATTACAGACAGAGCAAGACAGACAATGAGAAAGACCGCGTCTCCCAAAGCTGAGCCTCAGAAGATAACCATCACCATCTACTGGTCTCATGTGGTACTGCAGCAAACACGCACGACATTAGGATGAACCGGCAGGCCTGCCAGGCTTTTCGCATTAGTCAAAGCTGTCAAGATTGATTAGAGCAGCAGGGACAATGGAGCTCACATTTAAAGACATGCTCAACCCACAATCAGAGGCGCATGATTGGTGCACGGTGCAGGATACTGCTCCTCCGCGCAGGGCAGACTGCAAACCTTTCCCTTGTTCAGACTTCCTCAAACTGAAACGCCTCGATTCTGAAGATAACCTGCATCGAGCAAACCTGATCTTTTTCACCAAAACCAGGAGGGATACAGATAACTAGCGAGATAAAATGCTTGCTGACTCACACCGAGAGGTGTCATTCTCTGAGTTTACCCACAGATTCAGAGAAATGCGTAGCTACTGGAGGAAGCTGCACATTCAAAATAAGCTCAACCTAAATTTTCTTGCAGGTTCGCCTTACGCGTTTCAGTCATAAAGTAAAACACAATCACGGCTCTGGTTTCTGAAAATTAACCGCTCCCGAAAGACCTCTAATGCGTTCGGTCTAGCACTGTGACCGCTGCGTGGTAATCGAGATTTCGCGTAACAAACGTGGTATAAAGATGAAAAAAACTGAGAACCGAGCAAGTGTTCACAACAAATCACGGTTTCTTCAAATGATCGGAAATCGTAATGAGAATTGACCATCGACGGCAATTAATACGTCGTAATAATCACATTTATCACAGTTGTATTCACACGTACTCACCTTAGATCATCGCTTAACTCTAACATTATTCCAGAGAACATAAAGTCTAGGTGATTTTTATTTATTATTTTTTTTAAATCCATAACTAAAATGTACTCGTTAGATTTATTCTCAATTCTCGGATCTTGCAATTAATTGTATTATATTTTCATGATTTGTAGCTATTTTCATATACGTGTAGTCAATTCTTAATTGTTTATAAATTGGAAATTATTAATTGTTCTACGTAATGTATTAGAATATTGGTATCATGATGTTATGACGTTATGTTACATGTTTATTACAAAAAAAACCCCACGATATCGCAGAGATATGGTGGGTTTTGTAACAGTTTTTAATATTAACATTTGAACATTTTTCATAACAATTACAAACTGGTAGTTTGAATGGATACAATTTTGCATTGAATTTTTTTTTTTTTTTTAAATTAAAACGTTTTAATGTATTCGGGAATGTAGTTTGAAATTGGATACGATTTGACACTAAAATGTTTTCATTATAGAAAATGATGTATGTAGAAAAAAAAATTGTTTTCCATTTACTTCTAAACAATTAATTTTTGCAGATATTACATAAAAGTATCATGGAACTTTCTGAATGAAAATAAGCAATGTACATAAATAATTATCATCATCATGACCAAACCCACTACAGCTTGATTTTGTGACAAACGTAGAAAAAAAAAACAATGAAAGTGACAAAATTCACAATAAGCAATCTAATAAGTCATTAATATACTTCTAAGTTTATGAATGAGTTATGAACGACTCCTTAATAAAACAAGAAAAGCGAATCTTCCATCACTTTGCAGTCATCTCACGCAAATTTGTTTGTGTACAGCAGGTGAGTGAACTTCCTGTGACCAGTGGTTTTATGGAGAGCAGAGGTAATACCGGTCCGTATGTGCATATGAACTGCTCCAGTGTGACAGCATGGCGGGCGTGAGTGCAGGGGCTACACTGGCAGGCCACTCGCTGACAGACACACACCTGCTCTGACATTTTCTACCGACCTTGACTGAGAAAAACACAATGGCTTGTTTTCCTAGAGGAGAGACGTACAAAATACAAGGTGTCCCAAAAGTCTCCATACGTAGAGCAAATGAACACTTTTCAGCAAAATGTCTTCCAAAATGTTTTATATTATATAGAGTGCTTTCAGATAACCTTTAAGATCGGGAAGCTGTAGCAAGGTTGCAAAAAAATAAAATAAAAGTGTTGCGGACCGACCGAGAAGTGAACGTTCACTGACGGAGGCACAACCGACGTGGTGCTGGCAAACATAGTCCCCTATATATGGAGACTTTTGGGACACCGTGTAGTACTGAGCTGAAAACACTGGGGATGCTGTATGTGAAGGAAGAGGTTGGTATTTAAAGCTAGCTGCCGTTGTGTGGGTTCAGGTACAGCAGGTGTAAGAGGTGCCAGCTGCATACAGTGGGCATTGTGGTCAACCAGCAGGTGCTGTTTCTGTAATGGCTTCACAGCTCAGCTGGCTCTAACCCAGGCCCTGTTTTTAACACTGCAAAACATACTTGGCTCAGAGTTGTTTCCCAACAAAATGGAATTCGTAAAGATCAATGAAGATAGGAAAAGATGGCATGAACTAAAGATATATACCGAGATGCAATTATGGCCACTAAACTCCTGAATATCAGACTTCTCCAAAGGTTCTATTTTGATTAGTGATCTAATACTTCATACATGCGTGGCACAGCGGGTAAAGCAGCTCACGGTTCAAGTGCCCTTGGGTTGATACTAATCTCAGGTTACAGGTTACTATCCGTGTGTACATTCTGCCCTGTAATGAACTGCCACCTCATCCAGAGTGCATTCCCTGTCCATTCCTAGTGTTCCCGGGATAGGCTCTGGATACACCGCAACCTTGAAGAGGAATGAAAGAACTTAGCCACCTTATACTCCATAGACATGTCTGCAGACATACCTCAAAGTGGAAAGGATTAACTGCAGCCTTTTATTATTGCTCTAATCACGCTACATGTGGAAACGGGGTGTGTTCCTCAGAGCCTTGCACTTCCAACAACAGCATCAAAACAGTGTAAGGTTGACTCAGTTAATATGATGGGAAAGAATTACCGTTACTAGAGCCCAGAGGCAGTAGGCATTTTCTATAAGCAAGTCCATGCAAAGACTGTTTTTTTCACAAGGATCATAAAAAAAACACTGTTTTTCAGTGACATGGGAAAATGCAGAAGCACAGGTCTAGAGATGCAAGATCAAGACTGAATATCTGGAAGTACAGGACCAGGATTGAAGGCCTGGAAATACTGGGTGAAAGGTAAGAGTCTGAAGATTTCAGGCTAGGACTGACGGTCTGGGGACACAGGACTAGGATGGAAGAGCCAGGTTATAATAAAAAGATTGAGGATCCTGAGTTATAGAACCAGGACTGACAGACTGGAGGTTTAGAACCAAAATTAAGCTGTTAAGAGATGTAGGACAAGTACTGAAGGTCTGAGATGTAGAACCAAACTTGAAGACCTAGGGGCAGTGGACAGTGGTTCTTTAGGTAGTATTCAAAGACTAAGGACCTGATGATAGCAGGCCAGGAGTGAGGGTCTAGAAATATAGGGCCAACAAGGAAGGTCTACAGATACCAGACTTGGACTGAGGATGTGAAAATTCTGAGCCAGGAGAGCTGATAGTTTGGAGATGTGGTGTGACTGTAGCATAACTGAGGGGCTAGAGGTCTGTACTGGTGAAATCTGGAGATGTAGGACAAGGAGTAGACCTCAGGGTCTAGAGATACTGAGCTAGGACTGGAGAAGCAAAGATGCCAGGCTAGGATTGACGGCCTGGAACCTAGGAATCAAGGAGTAGAGATAAGCTAAGACTTTGGGCAAGGACTGAGGGAACAGAGATATAGACCCAGGTCTGAGGGTATGGAGAATGTGGGATAGGACTGAGGATCTAGGAGATAAACATTAGAACCTAGAGATACTGGGTTAGGAACGTCAGTCTGGAGATGGCCTAAAGCTGACAGTCTCAAGATATAAAACTAGAATCTTAGTCGCAAATATATAAAGTTAGGACTTGATGTCTGAGGCCATAAAGCTAGGAAGTGGAATACAGAGCAAGTGTCTGGAGGTTGTAAGCTAGGACTGAGGCTCTGGACATAGTGGGTTAGAAGTGGGGGTCTAGAGATACCAGGCTAGGACTGAGGGAGCAAAGATGTAGGGGTTGAAATGAGGGTCTAGAAACAGAGTTAGGTCTGAGGGTATAGAGACCATGGGTTAGGACTGAGGGTCTAGGAGGTTGACAATCTAGAGACACTGTGCCACAATTGATGTTCTGAAGACATAAAATCAGGATGCTAGATAAAGATATATAAAGCCAGGACTGATGGTTTGAGGATGCCATGCTAGGATCTGGGATACAGGGCTATGATTGAGAGTCTGGAGGTAGTAAGTTAGGACAGAGGGCTGAATATCTTGAGGCAAACTCTGTGACTGATAGTCTGGAGTTGTGCTCTGGCTGTGCCTATACTAAATCCTGGGACAGAAGCATAATGTCAGTCTCCAGCAGCCTCTAGTGCTCATATACAAGGCTGCAACAGATGACTACACCATACATCATACATAAGACACTGTGAATGGAAATAACCGAAGAAAAAAAACAAAACCCATACAGCTGATCTGCATTTTCTGTTGATGACGTGTGAGAAATTTGCTGCTCAAACTTTAAGTTGTGTAAACTGCTTCTTTATATTACCGACTTTAAAGTCTCTTCACTTTACAGGACTTTACTATACCTTTTATAATTAAACAAATCTTTTCCCCTCCAGAAGATTTCCGAGATGTGATCAGTTGGGTTTTTTTTGGCTACAGTTATATGCAGTGTTGACCTAATGCTGCTCATTTTTCTGGGACTGATAAAGCTGTAATCTCTGTGTGCCGCACAGAAACATGGATCCTATTAGCGTTTCTCTCCCATTACTTTTCATCAAACTAAGAAAAACTGACAATTATTAATTAATATCCATTATGCGTGTTCCCCCCCCCCATTTCACAAAAGATGTTGTGGGGTGAGGGTGAAAAAATAGAAGCAATTAGCGGAACAAAATCAAAATATTATGTTTGAAAAGGCACTGATAAATGTCCTGGGAGCTCCCGTTTTGGAGAGAAACTGTAATATATTCATGCTGCCATATTTCATTAAACTGCTATTACAGTCCTGATAGAACTATTAGTCACTTTATTATTAACAACATTAATGTATTTACATTTTTAGTGTACAAGCCTGTTTTCCAGCAATAATTTATGAACTAGACTTCAGATATTTTATAATGTTCCCTCATCTCAGCCCTTTTGTGCTTATTATTGATTATAAAAACAGACTGAATTTTTATGTTTTCCCCCTCCTCCCTTTCCAGACGCAGTCTCTTAATGTGCTGGCAAGGGGCCTCTGCATTAAGAGACTGAAATAAAGTGCATTTATGTCTGAAGCATAACTTCATAATTTACATTGCAACATTTATTAGAGGTGACAAATGAGTGTTTGGTCCACTCGTGCTTTTCCACAATGCAGCACTCATTCAATCCATATAAATTACAGCTGGGATTGTGAGTGCTGGTGCGAATGATCCTATTATATTTATGCAGCAGCACATGCATGGGTCTGGTGTGCTTAGTGTAACAAGAGAATCAGAAGTGCAGGCTGTTTATGATCTAATTCACGTAGTGCTTCTACATACTGCGGAGCCAAACTCCAAGATATAGCGGGGGAAAATAATAACAGAAAGAAGTTTAATTAAATTCAATACCACCGTCACCTACCTATGGGGCACTTACATTCCCTAGTGTGCACTAACTAACTAACTAAATCTAAGTCCCATGAAACGGCTTGAGACAGGAAGTCAGATTGATGGCTGTTGTTACACAACAGGCACTAACGTTCACGATATACCACACACCACAGAACCTAAACAAACTCGACAGGTGCTCAGAGAACTAGCTAAACATGGAGTTTCACGAGACGGTTTTGTAATTATGCCGTGTACACGTTTGAGCCGAGGTCCACCATCAGTGGCACCGATGGTAATGGCGAATAGCAGGGTCGTCACTGAGAGGCATCTCAATGGTAGAAAAAATATGACTTACTCTCAATGATCTCGCAACTCTGACAGTGTGTAAAGACTGAATCACATTCATACTCTGAGATAGCAGGAAACTCTGCACTGAACATCCCTAAGTTGGTAAAACTCTCCTACTGACAACTTGCACAAATTCCACCCTCTTCAAAATAACGAATAAACGGCAATTGTATTTTGCTCAACCGAGCAATGTTTGGGGAAGAAAAGTAAAAAAAAAAAAAAAAAACTTGAGGGAAGACGCAGCGCCACAAAAAACGCACAGACGAACCATGTTTGCTGCTAACGAGCTGCTACTGTAGAGCAAAACCCACCCCTGGGCATGGAACATATACGTTGAAGAGAGCATTTAATTGGACGAACACAAGATTCGTACAAGTATGAGTCATTATAAATGTTTGAATCGTTTTAAAAGTGTCACACCATAAACTTAAAACAAGAATATCTACAAAACTATTTTCTACATCGTTTTGCTAGATATACTGTTGTATCGCTGCCTATAACCCTAAGAAACGGGTACAAAACACCGATTTTGCCTTCAGGGCACTTTAAAAACAGAAAGTATATATAAATATCCTTGAATCCAGCAGTCGCATACACGTGTAAACAACTCTCGCCTCTTCCTGTGCTAATATCGCTCAACCGACAAGCACTAAAAGCCAGCGTGTACCATTAAATAATTATTTTAGAAATGTAGTTACAAACGCACCATGGGAATCCTTCCATTTAAACAAATAACTGACGCTGCGGGGGAGTCGGTGGATGAATTAGCAGCTAATAACTTACTGTGCAGGCCGATAAGGAATATTCCCAATGTGTCAATTACAAATCGTTCTTCTCTGATTTCCAGAGTTCTGAAAAATAATAATAATAATAATAATAATAATAATAATTGCTTTAAAGTGAGACGGGAAATGTTGGCTTTCGCAGAGCACCAATGAGACCGTTTCTCGCTCAGTCGTTTGATCAAAATGTGCCAGGAATCAGCATGTGATGCTTCCTGTGTTACATCGAGGCCTCCCTACTGACAAGTAAAAAATAAATAAATAAATAAATAAACAAACCGGCACAAGGCTTCAGTCACACACGCGTATTCATTAAAGTCAGAAGGCCAGGGCCTGGAATAGAAAGAAAGAAGAAGAAAAAAAAGAAAAGATGCTGACATATCAAAGGGTCTCAGTACCTGCATTACCATAGTCGTTTACTTATTAAAGCAGGGATGTTTCCTGTCAATCAGGGGGCCATCACGTCTCCTCATTTGCGGCGGAAAAACTGGCATAATTGCTTCTTATACTAATCAACACAACTTGGGGTAATTATGCCTTGAAAGTGACATTGGAGGCTGAGTGGAACGTGTGTTTGTGTGTGTGTGTGTGTGTGCGCCTGACAGGAGAGGCAGCTTGAGACTTCGAGTCTCCCCTCTCTTCTCTCTTGTCTTTCTCTCTGACATGTCTGCTCTTCTCAGAGCTTCCTCCAACATACAAATAAGGCAGGGAGGAAACTTATAATATCAGACTGCAGTAATTACAAAGTTGGCAACGGGTTTAGAAAAAGCTGTACAGAAGCCGTTCCAGGCACTTGAAAAGCACGGCCGTGCCGCGATTGAATATGTGTCATATTTCTGTCATCTCTCATGCAAACACGTCATGACACAGCTAGAGCGAATTGGGAAATTATAGATCTGTACTAACCGTTCTGCTTGGATTGATCCCTTGGCTAGGATCATAAAGGTTTAAGTAGAAATGAAAAGAAATGCCATTTTTCCTCAATCCCAGACCTCAAATAAAGGCTTGCTCTTATAAGTAGCTAGAACAATATGGACACTAGGGGAACAAAACTGGTTTCCAGGAAGGTTCCTGGCATAAGCAGAGGCTCGATCAGTGTGTGGTTTAACATTGCACCATAAAAAAGTCAAAACAGCTTGTAGAATAAAGAGGAGAGCGAACAGATGACAATAACATAATTCAACAAGAAAAGATCAGGTGTTAATTATTCTTATACCATGTCGCTGTTGAATTCTCAAAGCTAATTGGTCAGAATGTGTTGATTTGTTTGCTGTAACAGCAGCTCTGACAGTAGTTCCAGCTGCAGGGCAAATCACAGGTTTATATTAAAGCACACGCTCTAATACAAGATCGTTTCTATAGTAACAGTGCGATCGCAGGGACTCGTATGATGGACGCACCACATAATCAAAGGCTAGTAATAGAAAGCTATAAAAAAAAAAAATTAAAAAAAAGGAAGGAATATAAAGTTCCAGAAGTTTTCAAGACATTTTTAACTTTACAGTTTTTTGGTAACATGACAAGTTGTGTTTTTATTATTATTATTTTTTATTTATTAACTTCAAGAAAGAGAACAAAAGGAGAAGCTGATGACGAAACAACTATATAGATGTTACTGCTGTTTGCAAAGAGGCTATATGTTGTTTATAGCGACTATAACGTAAATGGAAACGTTCACGTGAATGAATTTTTCCGCAGACGTTCCACAGCATTAAATGCAACTATAAATGGTTCAAAAGTATGATGTGTCATTCACTGATGAATAAAATTGTAAAATGCTGTGAGACGAGACGGACGCAACACTTCTGTGGGTTGGTAACCGTAACTTCGCTTCATGTCGGACCGCGTCGTACCAGCCCGGTCCTCATGTTTTATTTCGAAATGAAACCGGTTATAACCAGTTTTACAGTGGAAAGTGCTGAGCAACAAAGACATGCTACATAATTTAATAATCATGTTAATAATTAATAGGCACAGCTATGATACACAGTGTAGTTGGAAAATCAAGGCAATAATGGATGGTGCATCAGCCAGGAAAAAAACAACTTAATATGCTCTTCAAGCAGAAGAGAAAACTATAGATTAAGACGAACACAATGAGCAAATCACGTCCTGCTTGAATGAGAATAACTGATGGCGAGATGGTTGTTAGGAATTCTTCCCCGAGTTACTAGTAAGCAGGGAGTCAAGCAGAAGCCAGAGTCACTGGTGCTTGATTCATTCTCCTGGACCGTCTCCTGATGATCGCTTTTGACTCATCTGACAAATCTAATCAAGCTTTCCCACAGGGCTATGAGCATTCTATTAAAGAGTCACATGGTGCGAGTTATCCAGAAATCAGCAGAAAAAGCCTGGGGATAGGGACGGGGACAAGGACGGGGACAAGGACAGCAACAAGGACGGGGATGGCGACAAGGACAAGGACAGGATGGAGACAGGGATGTGGACAGGGCAGGGGCAAGAACAGGGATGGGGACAGGGGCACCAACAAGGACAATGACAGCGACAAGGACGGGAAAGGGCCGGGGCAAGGACAGGGACAGCAACGAGGGACAGGGAAAGCAACAGGGACAAGGACGGTGATGGCTACAGGGACAAGGACAGGGACAACAACAAGGACAGGGACAAGGACAGGGACGAGAGCAGGGATGGGCACAAGGACAGCGATGGGGAAAGGGACAAGAACAGGGACAAGGGCAGGGATGAGGACAAGGACAGCGATGGGGAGAGGGACAAGGACAGGGACAGCAACCAGGCCGGGGCAAGGACAGGGACAGCGATGGGGAGAGGGACAAGGACAGGGACAGCAACAAGGCCGGGGCAAGGACAGGGACAAGGACAGCGATGGGGAGAGGGACAAGGATAGGGACAGCAACAAGGACGGGGCAAGGACAGGGACAAGGACAGCGATGGGGAGAGGGACAAGGATAGGGACAGCAACAAGGACGGGGCAAGGACAGGGACAAGGACAGCGATGGGGAGAGGGACAAGGATAGGGACAGCAACAAGGCCGGGGCAAGGACAGGGACAAGGACAGCGATGGGGAGAGGGACAAGGACAGGGACAGCAACAAGGCCGGGGCAAGGACAGGGACAGCGATGGGGAGAGGGACAAGGACAGGAACAGCAACAAGGCCGGGGCAAGAACAGGGACAGCGATGGGGAGAGGGACAAGGACAGGGACAGCAACAAGGACAGGGGCAAGGACATGGACAAGGGCAGGGATGGGGACAAGGACAGCGATGGGGAGAGGGACAAGGACAGGGATAGCAACAAGGACAGGGGCAAGGACATGGACAAGGGCAGGGATGGGGACAAGGACAGCGATGGGGAGAGGGACCAGGACAGGGGCAGCAACAAGGACAGGGACAAGGACATGGAAGAGGGCAGGGATGCGGACAGGGACAGGGATGGGGAGAGGGACAAGGACAGGGACAGCAACAGCAACAAGGACATGGGACGGGGAGAGGGACAAGGACAGGGACAGCAACAAGGGCATGGGCATGGACAATGGCAGGGATGGGTACAAGGACAGCGAAGGGGAGAGGGACAAGGAAAGGGACAGCAACAAGGACGGGGCAAGGACATGGACAAGGGCAGGGATGGGGACAGGAACACCTCCTTCAAAAAGTTCGAGTTGACAGACAACTTTCACCAGTCACCATCACTCGGTTCAGCAGGCCATGGTCTGGTTTCAGAGGTGAAGTTTCTCTCCAACAGGCTTCATATGGGAAAAGCCAAACTACATGAGAGGTTAATTATTGCAGTCAAATGTCAGCACAATTTTGGGGAATGTCATGGGTGTTTTTTTATTTCCTTTAAACACAACAGAACATGCTGAATTCATCAGTGGATGTGTCTGCACTGGCTACAGCATGGACAGAGATCAGTGCAGTGAAGGCACAACCATGCGGCTTGTGTTTAAATGCCACAAGTCATTTTCAACTCCAATGATGAGGCTGAGATTGATGTGGATGACGCTGATAATCAAAATGACAACTCATTTCCCAATTTCTTTAGTAGATTATAATAAGCCATAAAATGTAGAATTGGAATGAAATCCTTAAAACACAGCTTTTTCCACTGTTAATGGATTTTTTAAACGTTATAACTTTATGACTGATGTACGTATGTGCAAAAAGGGAACATATTTATGTAGTTTTCAGAACTATATATAAAGTCAAAGTTTCATTATGTGAAGGGTTTTCCCAGGCCACCACGCCACATAATAACTCAACACCAAAGGTGTTTATGGGGATACCTCCACCGCCTACAAGTCTAGTGCTTCTTGTTACTAATATGTACGCCAACTAACAATTCAGTTCATCTGCTGGATAATTCCATATAAATCCAATAAATATTTAACCACTCGTTCTTGAGACACTGCACTTATAAATATCTTGGACGGACAGAAAAAAAATAGATATAAAATAGATACCGATCCAATAGCCAATATGGTTTGAAAATTGGACATGGAAAAGAAATTTATTGTTGGAAATGGAACTGTTTAGATATAAAGAGACTTGACTGTTTTTAGGGTTGATTTGATTATATTAACGCTGCATACTTAATTATATTTATTATGTTTACAGTGTAAGTGATTTTCTTTGTTAGAGGTAACTGAAGTGCTTCAGTTTAAAAAACCATCAAAAAAAGTTTTTTTTTTTTTTTTTTTTTAAAGCTCATCAGTTTTTAAAGAAAACGATTCTCATCTGATATTATCATCAGCTGATACTCAAGGTTTTAATATCCGTGTCTGTATTATTGAACTTAACTAGCCAACGACTTTATTACATTATGTTTGCTACCACTTTTTAGCCAGGTCAATTAGGTTTCCAGACAGCCCAAACATAGGCCTGCCAAGCACATCAGAGATTTCATTGGCCCAATGGGCTAGCTAATGATCTTATAGCGTGCCCACCTTTGTCTTAGAAAAAGCTGATTGAATCTAATCCTTTATATTGTATACAAACATTAAATTGGCAGGGTACATGCATCACTGTATGAGAAATTGGTGCATATGATAAAAGTTGAAGAGTAAAAGGAAATTTGGCATAGACAAAACCGTTACGTTATCAGATTACAAAATAAGCTTGATTTCCTGATCAGAAGTATGTCAAAAGGCATTCGGTATTTCAGCCAAGAGGACAGAATTGTAATTGAAAATTGAGTCTATTTTTTAAAAAAACACCCCCCCCCCAAAAAATGAGAAAACAAATGGGCTTTTGATGTGGTGAGATGTCCGGCCATAAATCTGCTGCATCTGGACCCCGAGGACTCGGCTTCACTGATCTGGTCCAGAGGGGATGCAGAAAAGCAAAAACCGCAGAATAATGAAATCTGGTCTCCACTCATCTCGATCAACCCATGCTTTTCAAAGAGCAAAAAAAAAAAAAGAATCAGAAACATCAAAAAGAGAGCAGGATGCAATTTTGGAAAATATATTAAAAAAAAAAAAAAGAGTCCAAATAATTCATGCAGATGAGCATCAGTGAGTCAGAGGAAAGCCATGAGGTTTCATAGAAAAGCCATCTCTCAGTTCAAACAGGAAACTGAGAATTATGGTTTGTGTCATGCCTCAATTGTGTCAAGAGCGTCTCTTACCAGTAAACAAACAAGATGTTCAAGAGGGGATTCTACCAAAAAAAAAAAAAAAAAAAAAAAGAACCACACGCATGAAGGGGGAAAGTTTGGCAACAAAGTGATGCTTTTACAGGAAAAAAGATGATGATTCACCTCTAATCCGCAATGTGTAATGAGTCAAAAAGAGCCACCTGTGTTAAAGCGAGAGGCCTGAGCAAGCTCGCACCCGTAAACCCATTTTCTGCAGCCGGCATCTGCAGCCCTCGAGAAGTGATCCGAGCACGCACGATAAATCTGACGTGAAATCATAATCATAAAAGTAATTAGCTGACCCTGCGCCGCTCGTCCTTGGACACGACAGTGAGAATTCATACAGAGTCCTCCAAGGATCCTGAAATGGAGGGAGGGAGGGAAGGGAGGGAGGGGAGAAAAGTGCAACACAGCAACAATAAAGCCCTTCCTGTGTCATTAAGCACAGACTCTGAGAGCTCGGGATGTGCGAGTGTCATTCGCAAAAACACATCAGTGCACTGAGCTCCCACTTCACAGCGACGGCTCGGGGTTCAGTCAACAAGTACTTGGGCCGATGTGTCTGAAATAGGAACGGTTCCCAGGCCTGGCATCTTCACACGTGTTAAACATAATCACACATGTTAAACAGGCTCACGAGAGGTCTCGTTGTATGGCATCATTGCGCATGCATCAATACCAATACTGGTATCGGGTAAAGGGGCTCATTTTCACTTGTAAAAAATGTTCCGATACCAAAATCCGATACCACGTGATACTATTCGATGTCATGCTAACGATCAGATAACAAGAAATAACAGTTATCCGGACATATTTCACAATGAATAATGGCAGTCCAAGCAAACTGTGATAAAACATCCATCCGTCCATTTTAAATACCGCTTTTCCTGCACAGGGTCTCAGGGAGCCTGGAGTCGATCCCAGGGGACTCAAGCGCAAGGCGTGGGGACACCCTGGACGTGGTGCCAACCCATCCCTATCGCACGGCACAATCGCACACACTACACGCAATTTGGACTGGCGGAGGAAACCGGAGGAAACCCCGAAGCATAGGGAGAACATGCAAATTCCACGCACACAGGGCGGAAGTGGGAAACGAACCCCCAAACCAACCCCCGACTCGAGGCAAACATGCTAACCACTTAGCCATCGTGCCCACCTTAATAAAACATCGTAAACATAAAACTATGTTGCTAGCTGCACACACTGGCTAGGTGAGGGGACAAAAACTGTCTATAGGCAACCCCTGGTGTGTTCAAACTGCTCTTACCCCAGTATTATGTTCTGGACGAGCAGCTAATATTGATTATTGACAACCAGAGATTCTTTTGCAGTGAAGACAATGAAATGTGCTTCGCTTACACAACACAAAAACCATAACTGCATTTTGACATTACTTTTAACTTAGCTACAATTGAATGCCAAATTGTGCATCCCTAATAGAAAGGAATCACCATCCTTTGTCATTTTAACAGGGGAAAAAAAAGAAAAGAAAGAAAAACGCTGAAGGACCATTCAGATCTTAGCCCAGTATGAGTAGCTATGATGAACTTCTCCTAGTGGCCATCTTCTTCAATAATTTTGAATTATCTCCGAGCCTCGAGCCCCCATAC
The DNA here is from genome assembly GCF_001660625.3 of Ictalurus punctatus. Classification (NCBI taxonomy): domain Eukaryota; kingdom Metazoa; phylum Chordata; class Actinopteri; order Siluriformes; family Ictaluridae; genus Ictalurus; species Ictalurus punctatus. The sequence continues at coordinate 19,904,688 of NC_030430.2, forward strand.
CGACCATAATTCCCTTTACTGCAGGCCGCTCCAATAAAGGATTACAATTAAAGCAATAATCAAAAGTGGAAAAACAGGCAAAAATGAGATCTAAATTGCTGCAAAGCTTCACCAAAGGTATTAGTGGTTCAGATTTATTACCAGCCACCACCTTCCTCTCATCTCTGGACTTTCATAACCAATATGAAAACGCAGGGCCGTCGTCTTTGTCCTGAGCAGCACCTCCGGCTCCACGCTGCTGTGTTCCACAAGTCCTCACTAAACGAGGTTCATTTTCAAAACTAACACATACGCAACAGATGTCAGCTGTAACTGCAGGGCACTGAGGGACAAAGCGCTGGCGCAAAGGGAGAAATGAAGGGAAACAACGGGATAAAGTGAATAAGACAGTGAGAGAAGGTCTGATAAAGCAGCTATAATGTTAATGTTGGCATCTTGTCAATTTGTGCCCAAATCCTGTGCTTTGTGATGATGATTTTTTTTTTTGTTTTTTTTTTAAAAACCTCTACATGGTGGCGATAGCAGAGGGGCTCCGGAAATTCATAGACTGCTGAGCCAAAACAGATCACTTCAAAGCGCCTTATTTAACGCTCGCTAAATTTTTCATCACAGTCGCTTAATATCCTGGGGAAGGGGAGCTTTTGAAGTCGCAGCGAGACCGGAATGTTCTTCTGACAACTTTCCCCTTTCCATCCCCCTCCCTCCCCCGCCTCTCCTCCTTTTTACCTCCTCCCTTCGCTTCTGCATCCCTGCCTCTTTCAACAGGAGGCCAGTGATATTTGGGGCACAGAGAGCGACCCCAGCAGGCAGAGCTGGCCTGCAGTAGGCCATAGGGTGTAGTGTGGTCATCACCTACAACACACACACTGGAGCAGGGGTCGTTAACAGGCGGACTGAGGTCTGGAAACAGACTTAGCAGAGCATTCCAGCAAACCAAACTCGGCATTTGAAAAATAATAATAATAATACTGTAGCGGATAAATGTATGAAACAGAAAAACTGGCTGTAGTTCAGCCACTACAGCTTTATAAACATCAATCTAGCTTCTGTAGCAAATCCTTTAGCTGGATTCAGCTCATCAGACTAGAGACTAGAGACTAGCGACAAGGCTAAAGCTCAGACAGTGGACAGTTTTCAGTGGACAGTGTATGAAAAGTCACAACCCAATGGGAATATGCTGAGCAAATATGTCGATCCAAATTTGTTGAGCAAAATCCACAAAACAAACGTGATACAGTGGCCAAGAAAAGAGCATAAGCGTGAACGTGTAGAGCATATGTTGTAAATAAACTTTTTTTTTTTTTTTTTTTTTTTTTTTTTTTAAGTGAAGCATGTGTAGTTTTACTTTCATTGGTTCCTGAGTTTTGTTTTGTTTTTTTAGACACCCAGTATATACCCTCCCCAGTCTGAGTACCAAATTGACAATATGGCTTATTTATTTAAGATGAACATACAAAGAAGTTTATTCTCCCATACATTAAATTCAAACAAAAGTGGTAACATAAAGCATGAGAATCTTATCCAATCTATGAAATATGCTGATGGTAGTATCGTGGTTTGAGTCTGGGTGGCTTGCCATCATTGATGAAAATGTCAGGACATCTGGGTCATGCAACAAGTCAATGACCCAGAGCGCACGAGTCGTTCTTCCAAAGAACGGTTAAAGAAGAATAAAGTGAATGTTTTGGAATTACCGAGTCAAAGTCCTGACCTTAATCCAATAGAAATGTTGTGGAAGAACCTGAAGCGATCAGTTCATGTGAGGAAACCCACCAACATCCCAGAGTTGAAGCGGTTCTGTACTGAGGAACGGGCTAAAATCCTCCGAGCCGATGTACGGGACTGATCGACAGTTACCGGAAACGTTTAATTGCACTTATTGCTGCACAAGGAGCTCACACCAGATACTGAAAGCAAAGGTTCACATACGTTTGCCTCTTACAGATATGTAACACTGGATCATTTTCCTCAACCAATCAATCAATCAATCAATAAATGACCAAGTATAACATTTTTATCTCATTTATTTAATTGGGTTCTCTCTGTCTACGTTTAGGATGATGTTTTAAGTCATAATTACGCAAAAATATAGAAAATTCTTTCAAGCACCACTGTATATTTCAGAAGTACAGTATATTATAACCGCACTCTTGCTCAGGCAAGAATTCAGCAAATCAGCTTTGCTGTGTTAAATATTTTGAATAAGACTGTGTAATTAGAGCGCTGACCCCCAGACTGCCAGTGGGCTACTTTGCACTCGGGGCTAGGACGTACCTCCGTTTTGAAACATTACATTCGGCAGTACAGCGAGACAGCAACATCTACCGTTTGTTTTTTCAGTCCTACAATGAAGTCATAGTGTTGGGCTAAGGTTAGCCTGGGTGTTTGTTTCTATTAACAGTTATTTTCTTTCCTTCACAGTGGCTCATATATGATGAAGCGTCCAGTCTGACACCTTACCCGAGCTCACTAAAAGAAGCTTTACAAGTGTTCTTACATATATGATGAACGTCGCTGAGGTTTCATTTTCAGGAGATCCTGCGGACACCGGGTGTAGAATAGCCGCGTTGTCATTACAGAGGACGAGCCAGAGGCAGAAGTGCCGTTTTGGTTATAATGCGGAAGAGTTTGCCAAGTAAACTAATTATTTTAAATAGTTTTCCCTCAGAATTTCAATGTTTTTCTGTGCACACATCAAAAAGACAGCGCGAAGCCCAACTAAAGATTTAACACTGAAGTTAACCAACAAGTGTGAGAAGCAAAGAAAAGACATAATAGATGGAGTATGAAATAAATCACAGTGAGTGGGCAGGGCCTCCCAGAGCCAGAGTCAGAGCCAAGCGCTGGGGCTCGAACGTGATTGGAGCTGCAGTTGAGTGACACACCAGAGAAAAGAGCACAGGTCCAAACCTGGCCTGATGGAGCGAGGTGAGTCAGAAGTGTTTAACGTGACTGGTATGCCCCAGCTGATACGCCACCTCACGCCAACCCTGCCACCAGGGCAATCCCCTTTCCTCTCATCCACATCAAATCCTTTCAGACACAGATTTCAATTATTCACCTCATCCAAATAATGCCTTGTGACATGAATTATCCAGGACTGTAATAATCCACTTAACTGGGAAAGAGCAGCTCATCAAAAAGAGAGAAGAAAAGAAAAGAGACTCGTCGGCCAGTTGGGGAAAAGCCAACCGACATTTTGAGGAGTGGGGTTTCATATTTCCAAAACTGCCATGAAATCACATTAAACAAAGGAGAACAATTCAGAAAGTAATGATACAGAGACTATAAGCATGCTGTATACACTTCACTGGCCACTTTAATAGGAACACCTCTACAGCTGCTCATTAGTGCAATTATAATGTAGCAGTACAATGTATAAGATCATGCAGATACACGTCATGCGCTTCAGTTAATGTTCACTTCAAACATCAGGGGAAAAAAGGCGGGGGGTGGGGTCCTAAAACCTGGAAATAAGTTAACATTTTGGCACTTCTGGTTCAATCGTCCCAAAGTCAATGGGGTTTTTGAATGGGCTTTTTAAATGCCTGAAATAAGGTCTGTGATTAACACAAGCTCAAGATATTTTCATTCTATGATTTAAAATCCATCAGTATACCCCGCTCAATACCCCACTCACTCCATACCCCACTCACTCCATACCCCACTCACTCCATACCCCACTCACTCCATACCCCACTCACTCCATACCCCACTCACTCAATACCCCACTCACTCCATACCCCACTCACTCCATACCCCACTCACTCCATACCCCACTCAATACCCCACTCAATACCCCACTCAATACCCCACTCAATACCCCACTCGTAATTTTGTTAAGCTTTTATGTCTCTTGAAAAAGGCGGCTGCTAACAAGTGGTTAAATAGGACTACAGAGGCTGTCAGGGACATTAAAACACATCTACTACATCCTCTTGCGCTCTTGCACACAATTCCGACTCAAATGTCCCAACTTATACATTTACCAAAATGATAATATTTTCTGATTGAAGTGCTATAAATACTATAGGAAACTAAAAAATTTGTGATGACCAAGTCATGCGACCGTGATGTAGTTCAGTTTATAGTCTTTAACTCTAGCTTTTTACTTCTGCCGATTGTATTTAGGCTTCAAAATTCATAAAAAGTTCTGTTCATTTGTGAAGATTATCTTGATGAACAAAAGGTGTTAGAACCATAAACTTTTGATGGTCAGAGCTTATTTTCTGCAATAATCTAAAAGCCAATGGAAAAATTCTATTGGCTTTTTTGTCGAGGGAACCAGGGGGGATGCTAACTTCCGGGTTGGCTTACAAAAGTACATCTGCCCTGCAGCGGTCTATGTAACTCAAATAACCACTCTTTACAACCATAGTGATCAGAAAAGCATCTCAGAACACGCAACAAGTCGAATCTTGACGCGGATGAGCTACAACGGCAAAAGACCACATCAGGTTCCATTCCTGAAGCTACAGTGAGGACAAAAATCACTGAAACTGGGCAGACTGGGAAACCAACGCCTGCCTTTTTTCCCCCCTAATCTTCATCTTTCTGTAATAATCTTCCATGTGTGGAGGTCTGGGAAAAGCCGTCGGCTGTCGATGCGGCCGAATTTTTTTTGCATAACATATTCTGACACCTCTACTTTAATAACACATAAATATAATCCATTTAAATTATGTATAAATACTTGCATCAGCGTGCCTAAGCTTTCTGCACAGATCACGTCGGGTAGATATGGACGCAGTTTAGGGCTGGGCGATATGACAAAAATATATCGCGATACTTGACGACATTTCTACGATACACGGTGCATCACGATAAATAATATAGCTAACAAACTGTCCGCAAAACAGAAGTCAAATAAACAACAACAACAACAAAAAAAAACATTAAACTGAGTTTGACGATACTTTTACTTTCGTCTTTAACAGAGACAAAGAAGATCACGCTTTTCAAAAACGACAACAAAATCAAATCAACGGCATCCATTCAGTACCATTAATTTGTAATGATTAAAAACGTTTTTTTTTTTAAAAAATACATCACCATACCAACAATATCTCCGAAAAGTGTATCGCGTAATCATTTATCACGATACCGACATTATATCAATATATCGCCCAGCCCTGTTGCAGTTTAAACACCAGTGCAAATAAAAAGATTCTACAATATGAATAAAGATCGGTATAAAGATCGAGACAGTTTTCATAGTGACTATGATTATTTTAACTATTTTTATTTCTTACAAATGAAATGCAAATGAACGCTGCTCTTACACGGTGTGTCGGATTATAATTTTGGGGATAACCAGACGGTAAAATGCTAGAACTTGTGGTTGAGATACATGCAAAAGAGAAACAGCTTTCAGTTCTGGAAAGTTTATAGTTTTCAGAACGATATGCAAGTAGAAACTCGCAACAGTTTCACCACGTGAAAGGTTTTTCCCAGGCTGTTCCTGATATGATTCTTAAATATTAAAAAAAATAAAAAATACACTGTTTTTAGTCACAAGGAGTATTTTAAACACAGTTTTCACGGTGGCCTGGATGGATTGAGACCATGTAGCCAAGCCCAAATACTGAACAATTCAGACCACGAGATGTGTTTTACGGTACGTGTGGAAAATCCGCATCATTCAGAATTACAATAACGTGTACAGAAACATTTCTCCAGGATTTTGTGGGTTTTTTTAGGAGGGTTTAGTGAGACTGGATTTGGCATCCAGAGTAAAAATCATTTTTTTAAAAAGCCTTACCAGAGCTTCCCGTGGCGGAGCATCTTCTCTGCCTGGAGGTCCACTCTGCAAAGAAAACAGCAGATTTGTATTACAGCTCCACCTAGAGGCGTTCTCTACACAATACACCCAGACCCGCTCTACACAGTACCCATCAAACTTCTCAGGAGATCTCACATGTCCACATGTCGAACAAGTTGAGGGAGCAGGATTTGAGAATACGTTATTAAAAACAGCCATGTCGCAAATCCGACAAAGCCTTGCAACATTGTTTACATTTGTTTTTGTTTTACTTTTAATGCAAATGAGTTTTTCCTGGACCTTTTTCAACAAGGTATGTGATAATGGTGTGGTGTGATTTTAATTTAATCTTGTGGAATGCCTGTGAGACAAGCTAGTTCCTGTTATAATGTCAGCTGTTACCCGTTCTTTCCTCACCAGCTTCTCTACCTTTTTTTTTGTGCTAAGCTCATCATGTTACTGCAAAGCATAAACTCAACTCCTGACACCGGAGACTCCTTCCAAAAATGCTAAATAAACATCTCTGTACAGAAATCTTCCCCATGTCAACAGTTATACGCTGTTATGCGTGTAACACCACATATTGTGTGTGTGTGTAACATCGCTTACTATTAGTCTTAGATTATGTAGAGCGTCCAGCATACAAGTCCCTGTGAACGAGCTGTTGCTATGGAAACGCTAACGTATTAGAAAGAACGTATTAATATTAACTTGGGATTTAAATTACAGCCAGAATTATTGTCAGAGCTGCTGTTGTAGAAACTAAACACCACCTTCTGACCGATCAAGAATTTAACAGTGTTATGGGATTAAGACGTCTACAATGGTGAAACAATTAACCTAACTTTTCAAGACGATGACGTATTTTCAGGGTTAAGGCAACTGAAAAGGGTGCCAATATTTTTACATCAGCGTTGCATACTTTTGAAAGAACATATGTGGAAAAGCAGAGGAAAAACCTTCTAACACACCTATTAAGCAAACTATCACACCTGTAAATGCCGATGTATACGCCTGCGTTAATGCATATTTGCTTTGCGAGGCAGAGAGGGGGATCATGGGTAAATGTGGCATGCAGAAACGTACTAGCACACAGTCCTCCCATGAGCTAACTATGTGCTGTGCGTACCTGTAGTGCAATGCGGTGAACGAACGCTGATTGCGTGGCAGCGAGGCGTGACTGATTGCGTATGTGGAAATGGTTTGATGAAATGTTGTGATATTTCTTCCGCAGGTTTAATCATCAAATTCAGATTAACATCGCTTAATTCAGAGCAATACTGTGCAAGCTACATCTGAAGTGTAAACAATAAAAGGCTAAACAATAAAGTGTAAACAACAAACAGTTAAACAATAATGTCTAAACAACAAACAGTTAAACAATAACTTGTAAACAACAAAAGGCTAAACAATAAAGTGTAAACAACAAACTGCTAAACAATAAAGTGTAAACAAACAGTTAAAGAAGAAAGTGTAAACAAAAGGCTAAACAATAAAGTGTAAACAAACAGTTAAAGAATAAAGTGTAAACAAAAGGCTCAACAATAAAGTGTAAACAAAAGGCTAAACAATAAAGTGTAAACATTAAAATTTTCCCTCATCACATCCAGAACTTTTAACACACATTCAGTCTTCTATAACTGAGCTCATGATTAAAACATTAAAGCAGCTCACAATTAAAATGGATGAAAAACACTCATAAAACTCTCCGTTTAAACAGATCGTTTCTCAGACTGGTGCCTTTAATAAAACGTTCAGCTCTATGATAAAACTCTCGCGCTGAAGGTATAAATGAAAACAGGTTTCATGTTTGCTTCACACCTTTCCCTCTTTTCCCAGCTTCAAACTGGCTTGCTTTTCTCCCATAGACACCTCTCTAACCTTCATGTTGGTTTATCCTTTTAAACAACAAATACAGTTCAACTTCTCTGGTGAAACTGAAGGCTAAAACCAAGAGTGGATGCTCAGAGCTATTTATTGTTTAAACAATCAATTTAACAGGATACACCTGGGTAACAAGATACTCCTGTCACTCTTGTGTTCCAAATCAGTAAATTACACTGCAACATCAATATCAGTACCTCGGAAACTGAAATTCACATCTCTCATATCCTGAATATACATTTCCAACTTGACTCCCAGCATTGTAAGAAATAATAAAGGGAAAGCTGGCAAAAAAAAAAAAAAACCTGTGATGGAAAACTGGAAATGACCACGACGTCTCACTAAACGTGACACATTAACAACAACAACAACAACAACAACAACAACAACAACACAGAGCACTAGTAATATGTTGTCCATTGTTAATATTGTGTCCAAAGTCCACCTTTAACTTTAATAACGTTATAATGTTATAAGTGGCCATGCTTCCAATCACTAAGCATGGAAAACTTTTCATTATCCATCCATCTTCTATACCGCTTCTATACCGACCCTTTTCAAGGTCACGGGGAAACCTGGAGCCTATCCCAGGGAGCATGGGGCACAAGGCGGGGTACACCCTGGACAGGGTGCCAATCCATGGCAGGGCACAATCACATACACACTCACACACCCATTCGTACACTACGGACACTTTAGACACGCCAATCAGCCTACCATGCATGTCTTTGGACTGGAGGAGGAAACCGGAGTACCCGGAGGAGTTCCCGCGCAGCATGGGGAGAACATGCCAGCTACACACACACATGGTCAGGTGTGAGGCGAACGTGCTAACCACTAAGCCACCATGCGCCCAACTTTTCATTGCATATTATAAAATAGTTGAATAATTTGCAGCCAAATATTAAAAATGACAATTTAATTTATGATTATGTTAGCTTGTCTAATTCATGTTGGTGCCTCAAACAGGAAGGCCACATATACAAAGCAGGGTCGCCGAGCTGGCATTTGGCCCGCCACGTTACAAACTACTTGGGCGGTGACTCAGCAGTTCAGGCAACAACTAACAGGTCTGATTCGGTTGAAAAACCAATCAAAACTTCCAGTTCAGTTGGGGGGTGGGACATTTCTCCTAAAGGGGACCTCCTATGAGCGATAAAGGGTTAACTGCGCTTTGTCGCTCACTGACGCTTAATAATCATGCGTTGAATCAGTAGCACTAACATTTCGATATTTTAAGTGACGTATTCTGTATTCTGAACTGATTACAGGAACATTCCTAAATTAAGTCAGACTTGCTGGAAACATGTTTAACCAAACAGACATTTTCTACAGTGACAAACAGCCTACTGCAGCGTGTGAGCATGTCTTTGATTATATTAGAATTAGTGTTATCTGACTTTGTGAACTCATTTTTGCTGTTATTAGCTCCCTGAGGAGTAAAATGCTAAATGAAGCGTATGGGGTCGAAACAAACCGCTCTTGACGTTCATTAAAAGGCGTGTTGTGCCATGTTATTGTTTTATAATACGACCCTGGCTCCATATAGTGCTGAAAGCAAAATACATAGCTAGTCTTTATGTTTGTAAAGTCAGTCTGTACAGGATTTCACAACTTCGAGTTTTTCTGTGAACGTTGGGGCCAAAAATGCTTGATATTGTTGCGGCTTTTTTAATTTTTAATTTTTTACATTTGCGATGCGATTTGCTGAGTTTTTTGTGCTTTATTTCCAGAAAACGACTTGAATTTGCAAAACTGCACGAAATTGTTTTGCGCAGTCTTCCGCAGTGACGTTTGCTGGTAAACGAGGCTGTACTCATGTTCGATGTTCGGCGCACGTGAATCGAAGAGGGCTTTGACTGAACACGTTACACATCTTGGCCCAAATCTTCTGTAAAATCGAAAGCTCCTCCGAATAGTGTGGCATTTCCTCGCTGTTGCATTTCGCAAAAACGCGAAACCCCTGGAACGACTGTTTTAAAGACAAATGACAGATGTACCTCTTTTCTCAGAGAACTATTTAGCTCCACCACTTTTGGAGGAGTGATGCCACCCCTGATACGATGTGCTGTGATTCCTGATTTGGATTTGTAAATACTCTTAAATTAAAGCTGAAAACATGTTTGCATAATTCATAAATAATATTTGATGACTGATCCTATGGGGTGTTGATGTGCTTTAATCTGGGCCCTTTGGAAAAGTTTGAACACGCATGTTGTAATACGGCCAGCGCACTGACATGAACCTTTGCACCGGAACTACTTTCAGAGCCACTGTTATAGAAACGAATCGATACCTCCTGACCAATCAGACTCGAGAATTGAACATCGCTGTGTGTGATATATTATAACATAAGAGAACTACTCATGAGCAGTCATGTGTGGAGAAGCTTGAAGGTTGGTCGTATAAGACCAAGAAAACCCCAAAGCAATGTTTTTTTTTTATTTATTTTATTATTATTTTAATCTAAACGTGTACCTCTATTAGCATACTAGCTGTCAGGTCCTTGGACTCTGTGCTAGGCTAGGCTATCAGAGAATGCACGCATAGTTAGCTTCTTAGCTTCCTTATATGTGCAGAGAAACGAAGTCTACTGCATTTATCCACACGCCATGAGGAAAAACCATTGTTTCAGCACTTGTAATGTAACATGTAATGCTAAAGCTCCCTCTATTAGTGTTATTACTAACGCTGTCTGGCCTGCACCTGTCAGAAACAGCTAGCAGATATTAAGTGCGCTGAAAATAAAAACTATAGTGGCATCAGGAGTTGGCATAAAACGTATAAACTCACATACTGAAAGTTTACAGCACGGGTTTAACTACCTGCTCTGACTGCTCCGAGGATGCCATCTTCCAATCCAGCCTGTACAGAGTTACATAGAGTACAAGGTGAAGTGAATGCAGCAGCGGTTAGTCGAGCCTGGGGCAGGCCGTATAGTCAATCCAGAGCCGCGCAAGTGCGCGTATGCACGCGGTTTTACGGTCCTGCCGTGGTTGTGCGCGTATACACGCGTTTTACGGTCTTGCCGTGGGAGTGCGCGTATACACGCGGTTTTACGGTCTTACCTCGGCTGCTCGGACCACATCTCTGTCATGGTTCTCCCAGTATACAGAACGCTTCTGAAATGGTTCTGAAAAAGGTGAGAACCTGGTCTGTGGGAGCCATCTCAGCACTTCAGGGGATGTGCTGATCAGCACATTTTTGTGCACACAGACTGAAGGATGTTGGACGATATTTGAACTACTATCCATCCATTTTTTGTACCACATGTCCTACACAGAGTCACATGGAACCTATCCCAGGGAACACAGGGTACCAACCACTACGGACTATATATATATATATATATATATAGATAGATATATATATATATATATATATATATATATATATATATATATATATATATATATATATATATATATATATATATATAATCAGCCTACGGTGCATGTCTTTGGGCTGTGGGAGGAACATTTTGGCTCATACTTTATTTAAATTGACCTCTTTTTTTTTTTTTTTTTACATTGACTTCTTTTTTAAGGTTAACTGTTTATTTGAAGTTGACACTTGACATTTAAATTGTAATTGTTTAATTTAAATTTGACTATTTTTTTTATGTGGCTCTTTTTATCCAAAGTGACTTACAGAAGTGCTTTGAAATATCTATCAATATATACATCTTTATACTGATTCACTTGTCAGTCTAAAAACCCTGTTGCAGAGGCTGTAGAGGATAAAAAAACACACACTTCATGTTGGCTTCTTTTCATTTAAAGTTCACTCTTTATTTAAAGTTGACTTTTGTTTAATTACCTGTTTGTTTTGTTTACATTGCCCTAGTCCAGTGGTTCTCAGTCTTTTTCAGTATGAGGCCCCCCTTGTTACCGAGAGAAATGTATAGCTCATTTTGTCCTATCAGTGACATTCGGCATGCTGTTGTATTTTTGATCAAATTGATCGAAGTTCCAATCAAAGGTGGAACGTCCCAGCGCTCCTTGAAAGTACAGCTGGAGAGCCCTCTCTTTTCAGTCCTCTGGTGACCAGTTTTTAGCTCAGTTGGTCCTTTGAACAAATTTTGACCATTTGTATTTTTGACCAGACTGACTGGAGCTACAACCAAAGGTGAAAGATGTGCTTCAGATGAGCTAATGTCCTGCTGCTTCTTAAAATTAGAGTTGGAGATCTGTGGCATTTTAGTCCTCTTACGGAGAGCAATGTTTTTGTGCTATCAATGACATTCGGTGCGCTGTTGTATTTTTTATCAAATTGATCGGAGTTCAGGGCGCACGGTGGCTTAGTGGTTAGTACGTTCGCCTCACAGGGTCGGGGGTTCGATTCCCACCGTGGCCCTGTGTGTGCGGAGTTTGAATGTTCTGCGGGGGTTTCCTCCGGGTACTCTGGTTTCCTCCCCCAGTCCAAAGACATGCATGGTAGGCTGATTGGCATGTCCAAAGTGTCCGTAGTGCATGAATGGGTGTGTGAATGTGTATGTGAGTCTGCCCTGCGATGGATTGGCACCCTGTCCAGGGTGTACCCCGCCATGGTTTCCCCATGATCCTGAAAAGGATAAGCAGTATAGAAGATGGATGGATGATCAGAGTTCAAAGGTGCAAGATGTGTCTTAGAGGAGCTACCATCCCTGCGCTCCTTGAAAGTACAGCTGGAAAGCTCGCGCTTTCCAGTCCTCATCGGATGATGAGAGAGCATCATGTATTTTCCTCTGATTGACTGTCAAGCCTGAGTAAAATTTGTCATCTACAGCTTTTTAGTCTTCCTCTGTTGTTGTATCTCATTTAGTCCTCTGATTGTATTTTTCCTCAAATTGAGCTCCAGTCCAATGTCCTGTTGCTCATAAGTCCAGCTGGAAGAACACTGTCTTTTCAGTCCTCCTCTAGTGACTGGTGCTCATCTCAGTTTTTTCTCTGATCAGCTTCTGGTTCATTTTTGTGTTATTGACCAAATTTAAAATAGTTTTGATCAGACAGCGAATGGAGCAGGGGTCATTGCCCCTATTGTACGGAAATGTAGAAATCTGTTCTACCCCATCACTCTGGCTCTGTTGATTATCGCTCAATTCAGCTTGTCCTGTCTTCTGGAAACTTTCTGAAGATGTTCTTTCAAATATCTTGTCTGAAGTGCAAAACGGAACAGGTTGACCCGTACTTTCAGACTTATCAGTCTGCATTTTGTACCATGTAGTTTTAGCAGGGCGCTTCCTTAGTCCTTGATCAGTAGCAATTAAGCATCCTTTAATATTGAGCTGAGGAAACAATGTAGTTATAGATCCTGAACACCTCGGTCCATTAGCTGCTTTATCACACAAGGAATCAAGTGCATGAGCTCTATTTGTACTAGTTCTACCCGTTGTGACGTCATAGGCAATCGAATCGAATGTCACCATCCACAGAGTTCTGTGGATTTTGCCCATCTGCGCATGCGCGTTTAATCAATTCATGATTCATTCATTCATTCAACACCGTCATAGCGGAGCGCTCGGCTCTGAGCCATTACGCTAAGTCAGTGGTTTTCAAAGTGGGGGGTGGGTCGTGGCCCCCTTGGAAGCCACCAGGGGGCGCCCGGGGTGAATCAACAATTTGATGTGAAAAATAAATTCTCACTCTCCAAATTCTCCTGGACAGGGTGCCAATTAAAAGTAACGATGTTTATAAAAAAAAAATGTATAAAGGTAACATGATGTCTGTAAAAGAAAAGATGTTTAAAGGTAACATGACGTTTATTAAAAAAAAGATGTTTAAAGGTAACGATGTTTATTTTATTTATTTATTTATTTATTTATTTATTTAAAAAAAAAAAAAGATGTTTACATATGTTTAAAAACGTTAAAATTCTTTGTGAACTCTAGAGACTGTTGTGTGTGAAAATCCCAGGAGATCAGCAGTTTCTGAAACACTCGAACCAGCCCATCTGGCACCAACAACCATGCCACAGTTAAAGACACAGAGATCACACTTTCCCCATTCTGATGTGAACATTAACTGAAGCTCTAGACCTGGATCTGCATGATTGTGTGCGTTGTGCTGCTGTCACATGATTGGCTGATTAAATAACTGCACAAATGAGCCGGGGTACAGGTGTTCCTAATAACGTGTACTGTGAGTGTATCCTGTGTTCCATACAGGCGTTTTAGTGGGTGATTTTCAGTCTGACCAGCAGAGGTAGACAAACACAAGGATAAATTATTTCAGCTCAGGACCATCCTCAGTGGGGTGAAAATTCCCATCTGTGCTGTAACTGAATTACGGTGGCCCTGAAGGACAACGGACTGCTACTGCAGGAATTTATTATCAGTCCCTCCAGGATTTTGCAATCGCAAAAATTCACGTAAAATCAAGCAAACTCCACAATATTAGGAGGCGTTTGCGAGTTTTAAAAATACGCGCCGCGTGACGTCATCACAAGGCTAATTCCATCAAAGCCCTCTTCGCTTCACGTGTGTCCAACAAGAGTACAGCTAAAAGGTCTCATCACTGTGAAAGACCGTGCAAAACTATTGCGTGCAATTCAATTTCGCCCATTCAAGTAGTTTTTGAAAGAAAGAAAAAAAAAAGCACAAGAAAAACAAATTTTGAAAGCAGCCGCAGCGAAATCACGCATTCTTGGCCATAAACAATTACAATTTTTTTTTTCCCAAAATCCTGTAGGGACTGATATTTAGTAGACACAAACCATCCATTCCTAATGTAATGTAATGTAAAGATGCAAGATGTAATTATTAATAAATAAATAAATAAATAAATAAATAAATAAATAAATAAGGGGGATATATTCAGAAATCTTTATTTTTAATGTGTTTTAAAGACATCTTGCAAAAGGGGGGCCTCGGTCAAATGTTAGGGAGGCCTGGCCCTGGAAAAGTTTGGGAACACTGAGTTAATATATTAGTCTCCTTCAGGGATGAGTGAAAGAGCCAACATTTTATATCAGAGTATTTCCTAAAGTTTGGACAGGACTATATCACAGTACACGTTATAAGGAAAATGTGACCACATGACTAGTGTTTGACGTTTAATAGGTAGTGAGGTAGAAAGATTAATAGGTAGTGAGTTTAATAAATAGTGAGGTAGCGAGTTTAATTGATAGTGAGGTAGCGAGTTTAATAGATAGTTATGTAGCGAGTTTAATGGGTAGTGAGGTAGCGAGTTTAATAGATAGTGAGGTAGTGAGTTTAATTGATATTGAGGTAGCGAGTTTAATAGATAGTTAGGTAGCAAATTTAATAATTAGTGAGGTAGCGAGTTTAATATGTAGTGAGGTAGCGAGTTTAATATGTAGTGAGGTAGCGAATTTAATAATTAGTTAGGTAGCGAGTTTAATAGGTATTGAGGTCGTGACTAATGTTAGTCTATTTACTGTTTACACAGTGGATTGACAACTTTCCTGTGATTCAGCTGCCTCATGCCTTCACTGAAATTGTACCAAATATGTTGTGTCATAATTTGTTATATCTCTCCATTGGTTCATTTTCTGATACGTCTTTGATTGCTGTTTCTGTAGACCATTGATTGATTAACCGTCCAGTAATTATGCCAGTGTGGCTGTGAGAAAGATTCTAGGTCAACTGGTAACTCTAAATGCAGAGGTAAGAAAACCATGATCCAAAACACAGGTATAGAATCACTGTGATCTAAAACCTTTTACTTTAAGGTCATGTGAAAAGTCTTCCCTCTTTTAGAGCCTGCCTGACCTCTTGATGGTGTATGATCACCCACTGAAGATGGTTCAGGATCCTGCCAATCGTGAAGGTATTGAAGCCGAGCTGGCACAGTCTGAGGTGAGTTTGACAAACTACAGTGTTACCAGTTTGAGCTTAAATACACTAATGTTTCATCTTACTTGCAGATTCATTATTTTAATTGTGTTGACGTACAAAATTCCAAGGTGGTGGTGTTTGGAGTTCTGGGAGGAGACAAGTAAGAAACTGTTTTCTGTTAGAAAGTATAGTGTATTTCTGAGCTGATATAGGATCAGCTCTGTGGACATTTTGGTGTTTTCAGTCAAATGTTAAAATACTAGGAAATTAGATGGTCTGCCTCATACATGCTTTTATTCCATACTCTTTCAGAGCCCTGCGGGGATTTCCTGATCTCTGAACGATGGCTATGCTTTTAATGTTCCACATGGACTATGACTTCCATGGTTCTGCAGAGATCCTTGAGGTAAAAACTTTATTCAAACCCTCTTCTAGCATTTCAGTATAGATCTCTCTCTCTCTCTCTCTCTCTCTCTCTCTCTATGGCCCTATTTAGACCTGCTATCATTTCATCCCCACTTCCTCTATCATTACCAACTCCTTCAACAACCTTCCCTTCTTTACCACATACTTTCACTTCAAAATATAGATACATTAGCATGTATTATGAACACTGCCTTTTCTGTCTTTCATATGTCAATATCTATATCTAACTCAGGGAAAGTTATGCATATTATCCTGATTCTAGTTATGCACATGCAAGTCGGTTTTCTGAACTTGCCATTCAGATTATGCAAATCTCCTGCATGTAGTTCATGCCTCCAAGGTGGCCAGATTTTTTTTGTAGTAGAAATAGTAGAAGGAGACAGAGGATTTAAATAGCAGCAAGACCAATGCATTTAAACACAAGCACTTACCTTTTATTCCGACAACAATCAGGGATAGAAAATGCATTATTAATAATATGTTGTAACATGAAAGCAAGTGGCAATTTAAAAATGAAAAATAAAAAGGCCTACTACATTATGAATGGGAAGAAGGCACGCATTGAAATAAACGTCTAATCGGAGTCGAGCATATTGCAAATATATCACTACATGCTTACTTATGGTTAATGTATTAGTGTACATATGGAGTAAAAGGCACTAGCAAAAGGAAAACGGCTTCCTGAACATCAAGTATCATAAAATATTGAACATGTTTGTTCTTGGAGGTTGTTCTACTGCGAAACAAGTCCAACCTGTTTTCATTCTTTTAAAACCTGATGAGGAAGGCTATACAGAATATCCTGTAAAAATAAAATGAAATCTAGGCTGCTGTATAATACTAATATTTTCAATATTCCACTATCAATACTTTTTATTCTATCCAACCGTGGATGTTTTAGCGAATAGCAACCATAACAGTTATCCAAGCACTCATTTGAACTTTAATGTAAAGTCAAACCCTATGCCATAATTTAGACATTCCACCTCCAGCTTTATACTGTAGATGCTGTTATAGGTATTAGATATTAGGTTCTTACAATCACTAATTGCACCCCACATGGTGGTGCAGTGGGTAGCATTGTCATTTTAACACTCCAGGAGCACAGGCTCGATCCGGATCTCAGTTTACTGGCTGTTCTCACTGTTTCCTTGTAGGTTTCCTCCAGGTTCTCCAGTTTCCTCCCACCTCCCAAACACATGCTGGTAGGTGGATTGCCTAGACTAAATTGCCCCTAGGTGTGAAAGAGTGTGTGAAATGTAATACCTCGACCCTGACCAGGATAAACCCTTACTGAATATTAATGACTAAATGAATGAATGAATGAATGAAGCTGGGATCAGTTCGGTCTGTATAGAAATCATACCATTTACAATACGATTAATAAGAAAAACTGAAAAAGAATGAATGAACCCACAGAAAACCATGATTGGGAAAAATAACAGTGCAAAATATTATGAAATACACAACTTAAATTCTTTACAGTGGGATTTAATTTGGAATATTTTAACTTTATAAGAGATCAGGTGAAAAAAAAAAAAAAGATGCTACATTTTCATAGTAATGCAAATATGAGAAGGAGAAGAATGGGCCTCATGAACTACTTTTTAATAATAGTTTTTCTACAGGGTGTCCTAAAAGTCTCCATATATAGGGGACTATGTTTGCCAACACCACGTCGGTTGTGCCTTCGTCGACTGCGACACTTCCAGACTTTTTGAATTTGTTCATAAGTTTGGTAACAGTGTCGTGATTGACACGTTCACTGTTGAAATCCATCGCAACCTTGCGACAGCTTCCTGATCCAGCCATGAGAATGATTTCAGTACGTTCTTCTTTTGTCAAAGGCGTTCTTAAAGGCTATCTGATAAAAAATATATATATTTATATATTTAATATAAACTAAGTATGAACATTTTGCTCAAAAGTGTTCATTTGCCCTATGTATGGAGACTTCTGGGACACCCTGTATTTACAATACTATTTATTATAAACACATATCGCGCTGGCACGATTGTGCTCACTGTTCTAGTAATTGAGAGATCAGTGATACTGAAGACAGTGTGTTTTATTTTTTTTCATCATCATTGGTTTCCACTTTTTTTTTCTTTCTTTCTTTTTTTTTTTTTAACAAAATCAAACAACACTATCACTGAGTTCAAATGGAACATAAAAATTTCAGTACGTTTCAGTAAAATATGACCTGTGATACTTAAACAACATAGAACTAACAAGGAACAGTCAGTGAGTTCAGATAGTTTATTGTTGCCATTAAATTGTCAAAGGACTTCCTTATTTCCCACTTTTTTTTTTTTAATGTTGCGTTACGTTAGCGTTGGGTTTGTTTAACATAACATTTACGAGTAGGAGTACAGTGTCAGACTGATACCTGATGTCAGTGTCAGATTGTATGTATTGTTATTGGGTGATAATGGTAAAGTGGGAACATTTTGTCCTGATAGCAACACTTTTTAGAGATAACCAGACTGGTGTGTTTTCCAATGTTTTGTTATATAATCCTTTCAATACGTGTCACTCTGTAGAGCTTTAGAAAGCTGCTTAAATCGGTGTACGTTTGACAAACACACTGTTTTACACACTGGCGCTTTTACACTATCACACATTGTAGATCAGGGGTGTCAAACTCCCCCACCCCCCAACAATTCGGGTTCTAAGTAAAAATGGGCTTGTAGAATTGCAAAACTTGGATCCATAAACTGACAAAATGTGCTAATGAAATTCTTCATTAGTAATCAAAGATTCTGACATATAATCCCAATTAGGTTTCAGCTCCAAGTTGTAATACGCCAAAATGTGTGTGTGTGTGTGTGTGTTGCATACTTATGCAACACACTGTATGGTAAAACCATAATTTGTACGATATTTCTAGGTAATGAACTGCGCTGTGTTCATTTGTTTTGTACGTGATACGTGACTGTCCGATCAATCCATCTGTGCGTTCAGAACGTACCTTACAGATAAATACACATTTAAATACATGAACACATTTCAGAGGAGTTGACGTGTTATTGGTCACTGTGTTGTTGTTGTTGTTGTTTTTGGTCACTTGACATTAGACTGAGTGTAATTACCTAAAATGAGTTTGACACCCCTGCTGTAGACGGAAACCTTTTTTATCAGAAGGGTCAAAATACGGTGAGTGTATTAAGCATTAAAAACAGCACTGTGGCAACATCTCTGCTAGCTATTTCTTTTAGACGTTAACAAGGGATTGGAATCAAACTAAGGAAATGAATTCGTTTACGAGGAATGAACAGAGAAAGAAATATCGATAACGAAAGTCAGACATGCCTGGGAGCAGTCGATTTGGCAATAAAGTAATTGCACATAGATTATATAAATCTCACAGTGACAAGTTATGCCCTTTAAAGATGACAATGGATTCACACTCCCTCACTCACTCTATCTCACACATACACCCACACACATTTAACTTACGACAACATAAACAATAAAATACATTTCCCATGCCCAAAGTCAATGTTTGTCCTTCATATAGTTGCTTTACTTCATGGTTCCCAGAGTCCCCCAAAAACACTATAAAAATGTACCAATAAGCCATGAATAAAAGTTAGTTCAAATATCCCTCTCTCTGGTGTCTGAAGCCTTCATTGTACATGGCAAGAAAGAGCCTTAATTGCATCAGAGAACAAAATGTGTGGTCGTGTTGACAATCATTAAAAAAAAAAAAAAAAAAAAAAAAAAAAAAAATCAGTCAATCTGTCAACTGGCAATTGTTCAGACATATGAAACATATGTAGTGTTCCTATATCAAACATTTTTTGTTCTTTGGTCATCTGCATTCTTACTTCATCCTTGCATATATGTGTATTTGTGCATTTTTTTTCGTCATTAAAGTGTTTCCTTAAAAATCGGTTGATTTTTGAAAAAACGAAAAAAAATTTTTCAATGCAATCCTTCTCGTTTCCATCTAAGGCCACGGCTCTTAGACAGCTCACTCGATCAGACAGTCTGTGAGAGCAGCTAAGAATGAGAACATATTCTCAGTGTGTGCATGTATTCAACACCTCCGTTACGTGACTCAGCTGCGAGCCCTTCAGTGGTTATACTCCAAACTGGCAAAAAAAAAGAAAAAAAAAAGTGCGCTTGACGTTCCATTCAGAGTTTCATCTCTGTTCAATTCAGTGCAACTGGAGGCGTGTGGTCAGTGTTAACTGCTAGAAGGGCCACTGTTGAGAAAGTAAGTGGTCATGTCCCCTTTCCCCTTGACTTTGACGAGGCCACGGCACTCCAGCTGGTAGCCTTTACTGGCTAACACGTGGTACAGATCAGTGGTCACCTGAGAGAACAAAAGATTATTAGACATGTGTGTATTTTAATCCGCGTTTTTCTGAAATGATGCCACGTTGCAATTGCACTTGGAGTACAGCAGATGGCAGTGCAAGCTGCATTTATCAATTTTATGGTATTTAAGGTTGTCAGTTAATCAGATTTCGAATTGCCTGTTAGTAATAAAGCCGAATGTCTGGACTGTGGTTGAGCACAACTTCAAACAATGTGTATTAAATGTCAGTCATGACACCACAGGTGTGAATCAAGTCCAGCTTACAAATGCAGGGGAATTTCCCACCAACTGAGGAAACAATGTCAGACGTGTGATTTTCAAGGTCATACCACACAAATATGATGTCAGTGGTGTTAATTATGGTTAGGTTAGTGGGTTGAAAGGGAAAAAATAATAAACACATCATAACGGACTTGTCTTCGTTAATGTGATGTATTTCTGTGTGAGGAGGAAATGCTGATTTCTGCTGCTCCAGTTATTTGAACACGTCTGTGCTGCGCAGGAGAGCGAACACTGCTTTTAATCACTTTCTAATAATCATTAACATTAGAAGTATGCGTACAGAGTTAGGTTTCACACTTGTAGGCCTGCTTAATCTGTTTTTCAGCCAAAACTTGAAAGTGGATGAAATTTCATTGTGTCCCTAGTAAATACCGTTAACTGATGTTAATTATATACTTGTTTGATGTTAGCTACAGTGCTGTGAAAAAGTATTTCCTTATTTCTTCTCTTTTTGTGTCTCTCATACTAAATTGTTTCAGAAATGAAAACAAAGGCAACCTGAATAAACAAAAAATACAGTTTTTAAGTGAGAATGTTATTTATTGAAGCAAAAAAAGATTATCCAATACCAACTGGGCCTGTGTGAAAATGTATTTGTCCCTGTAGTTACTAATTCCCCAAATCCCCATTCATAATGGGGTTCAGCTGGACGGGACACATCCAGGCCTGATTACTGCAGACCTTGTTCAATCAAATCTACACTTATTTAGAACTTTTTCAACAGCATGAAGTTGGTTAAAAGGTCTTACCCAGTAACACACTATGCCAAAATTGAAAGAAATTCCAGAAATGATGATGAAGAAGGTGATTGAAATACATCAGTCTGGGAAGCATTTCAAAGCTATTTCAAAGGCTCTGGGACTCCAAAGAACCAAAGTGAGAGCCATTATCTCCAAATAGAAAAATCTTGGCACAGTAGTGAACCTTCCCAGAAGAGACCAACCTTGCAAAATTCCTCCAAGAGCACAGCAACTACTCATCCAGGAAGTTACAAAAGAGCCAAGAACAACATCAAAGGAACTACAGGCCTCTCTGCATCAATAAAGGCCACTGTTCATGACTCCACTATCAGAAAGACACTGGGGAAAAATGGCATCCATGGAAGAGTGGCAAGGTGAAAACCACTGCTATCCCAGAAAACATCAAGGCTCAAATTGTTAAACCTTTAGGGACAATGTTCTGTGGACTGATGAGTTGAAAGTGGAACTGTTTGGAAGACAGGTGTCTTGTTACATCTGGTGTAAAACAAACGCAGAATTCCACAAAAAGAACATCATAACTACAGTCGTGGTGGTGGCAGTGTGATGGTGTGGGGATGCTTTGTTGCTTCAGGGCCTGGGCAACTTGCAATAATTGAGGGAAACATGAATTCTGCTCTCTACCAGAAAAACCTAAAGGAGAATGTCCGGTCTTCAATCCGTAAATTGAAACTAAAGATCAACTGGATTATGCAGCAAGACAATGATCCAAAGCAACGGAGTAAGTTCTAATCCTAGAAGTAAGTGAAAGGCTGATCTCCAGTTATCGGAAGTGGTTGCAGTTATTGCTGCTAAAATCTGGCACAGTCAGATTTTAAGTTTAAGGGGGCAATTAGTTTTTCACATTGGTGATAGGTGTTGTATAACTTTTTTTTTGCTTCAATAAAGTAATAAAATAATTAAAAACTGTATTGTGTGTTTACTCGGGTTGCCTTTGTTTTATGTTGTATTTCATTTGAATATCTAAAACTATTTGTATGAGATATACACAAAAACAGAAGCAATCAGGATGGGGCAAATACTTTTTCACAGCACTGTAAGTTAAACATACAGTACATTGTTCGATTTGGAAAGGAAAACTGAGTCGAGACAAGAGCACTGATCAAAAATGCTTGATTTTCCTGCGGCTTTTTTCGAAATTCGCGATGCAATTCGCGGACTATTTTGTGCTTTTTTGTGGAAAACTACTTCAATCGGTGAAACTGCAATTGAACGAAATAGTTTCGCACGGTCTTTCACAGTGATGTTTGTTGGTAAATGAGACCTTTTAGTTGTACTCATCTTCGACACACGTGAATCGAAGAGGGGCTTTGTCTGAATGTGCCTTCCGATCATGTCACATGATGCGCCTTGGCCCAGATCTGTGGAAAATCTGAGGTAATTTGAAAAAATTGAAAGCTCCTGCGAATATTGTGGAGTTTCCTTGATTTTGCGTTAATTTCAGTCAGAGGGACTGACTGGTCACGTTACTACTAATGTGAGATTGGGGAAGGGGGGCGGGGATTCCAAGGGGGCAGTCAATATTGGAAAGTTTGAAACACCTACACTTGCACCACTATCATTTGTTATCTGGCTCATCTGTCATTTTATATATACTCACTGGCCACTTTAATATAAACACCTGCTCTTTCGAGCAATTATCTGATTTTGCCAATCACGTGGCAGCAGTACAATGCGTAAAATCATGTACATGCAGAGCAAGAGCTTCAGTTTATGTTCACATCAAACATCAGAATGGGGGGAAATGTGATCTCAGTGACTCAGTGTGTTGAGTATTTCAGAATCTGCTGACCTGCTGGGATTTTCCCGCACAACACTAACTCAAATAACCACTCTTTACAATAATCGTGAGCAGAAAAGCATCTCAGAACGTACAACACGTCGAATTCACTTGATGTGGATGATCTACAACAGCAGAAGACCACACTGGGTTCCACTCGTTTCAGTTGAGAACAAGAATCTGAGGCTAGACTGGCCATAGGTTCACTGAAACGGGACAGGTAGTGATTGGATAAACATGGCCTGGTCTTTTGGCTGGTATGCAATCTTGAACCGTCCAGTTTCAGTGAGCATATCCTCACTTAGCCTCAGATTCCTCAAATGACAAACTGTAATCTGGACATTCTGATGTTTGATCATGTGGCCATTAACTGAAGCGCTTGACCTGCATCTGCATAATTTTATACACTGTGCTGTTGCAATATGAAATATGCGTAATTGCATGAATGTGTGTACAGAGAGGTTATTGTAGAGCTGGCACCTGGATGCGATCGGGTACTCCCGTACTGTCCATGCGACTCGCCACGTTGACCGTGTTTCCCCAGATGTCATACTGCGGCTTTCTAGCTCCGATCACTCCAGCTACCACAGGCCCTATGTTTAGCCCTGTGGAAAACACACACACACATATACTCACTGTTATTTTGTCCTGCTGTAAGTCAAAGTCAAAGCCCTAGTGTATGGGAAAATAAAAATAGCAAAATGGCTTTAATATGATGTGTAGAAGTTACTGTAATCGGGATGATAATTTACTGACCAATCTTCATTTGGAAGTTGTTGAACGAGTGCTCGTTGATGTACTTCATCTGCTCTCGTAGCCTCATGGCGTAGTCGGCTAGTGCCAAGATGTGTGAGCGGCCCTCTCTGTCGAATGTCGAGTCGTTCAGGCCTGACGCTGCCATGTACGTGCTTCCTATCGTTTTGATCTTCTCGAGCTGCTTGAACTGATCCTCACTGATGATCTGAGGACATTACAGGTCACTTAATCATCACTGAGACCACTGAAACCATGAACATTACATAATTTAAGTACAGGGATTAGAGTGAACATTAAAAGCGTGAAACTCTTAAAATGGCATCGAGCCTAGCCTTTTTTTTTTTTTTTTTTGCATCACTGTGACTAACCGCAGTATCCACCTATCACTTTCTTACCTCATCAAAGTCGGCGATGATCTCGTTGAGCAGTCTCAAGCACTCCACGCCCTCGTTATTGGCCTCGAGCTCTGTGTAGAACTCGGAAAAGTTACTGATGGAGGCGAACATCACAGCCACGCACTCACATGACTGGTAGTAAAGCTCGTCGTTGCGGCGCTCTCGGGCCAGGAAGTGGGCAGCCACATCTTTCGGCAGGATGTTATGAAGGAGACGACGGTTATAGGCTTGCAGCTCCTCCATCTCCTCTTTCTCTTCTGTAGCCTGAGGGCAGAGGACAAAAGAAATATATAAGAGATGACAATGTTACTAGGGCACTCTGCTACACTGTGTGCTCGGTTATTACTTCAGCTTTTTATGGCATTCTACAGACGCCCGTATTCAGAGCGACTTATACATGTGCCTCGTTGTCTCAAAAACACCTTCATACTCGTCCACTAGGTCAGGGACTGAGAGTAGTACTGTATCAGTCTAAAAACTCCGTTCACATGTTCAAAGCAAATGCTGCAACCCAAAGCACATGGCATGTTTGCTTCACTTCCTGCAGTCAGGACAATTCAGAGCTGTTTCTCACTGCAAATGAACCTCACTAGAGTTCGCTTGGAAGTGCACCAAGGACACCTCTCTCAGATGCTCTTGGAACGGTCACGCCCGAGTGGGACTGCTGTGTTCTCACCTGCCTAAACAAGCTGCACCGAGAACACACAGAATAAACACCCCATATATTCAAGCACCCTTAGCGTGTGTCCTTCCAAATACGGCGAGTTCGCCTTTAAAAATATCTTCTGACTTCACTCCTGCTTTGCTCACAAACGTGTCAGTTTCACTGAAAGACGTGACTACATCACTACCTTATCCTCGCGTAACTATACAATTTACCGATCTTTTACTTTCAATTCAGTCATTCTGTATGCTCACATTACAGCTCGGTGACAAAAATGACTCACGAACACAAATATAAACGAAGCCTCAGGCGCAGAACCCTGTTATGTAATCTGTTCAACTGGCAATTTCATACTTTACAGGAAAGGCTAATTCTCAGTGGCATGAGCACAGGGAGATGCACCTGCAGTTTCCACAGGAAGTCGAGGCGTGCGGTGGATTCGACCTGCTGTGCGTGCAGATACAGCGCCAGCACAAATACGGTAAGGATTACTGGAGTCATCATCTTCAGCGGCACCTTATTCAAAGTCTCAGGGCTGCAGGGGCAGAAATGCAGATAGGGTTGGTGATACAATCCTAAATATACAGTAATAGACCATGATATTTACCGTGTTGCTGGTTTCATTCATTATTAACAACAAAAATGGTCATGTAATGATCAAAACAATATCAGTGCAAACTGCGAATGTGACACAAACAACGGGCCTCACTTATCCAATTCAACTTTGAGTAAAGGTGTGTGTAAATTTGCATAAGCCAAGTTGAACAAAATATTTCCACCGGATTTACAATTTGCATGTGGTGATGCCCACAAAACTCTATAAAAGGCAAAGCTCACAGAGCTGAAATGATGAGAAAACAGCAAAAAATAAATACTTTAGGTAGAAGTCAATGCTCTTTTGACTCACATGTTATGCCAATAAAACTCTGTTATTTAACAGGGTAGTAACCCATTGACAACGACAAAATCTGCAGCTGAATTACAGAATAGATGAATTACTATGGAATTAAATTTCAGCCAAAAGTACTGAACAGCTTCCTTTCGCTAATCGTGAGTTATGAATGCGCTGCCAGGGTTTTCGTTTACGGAGCGTTCGCTATTCTGGAACAAAACTCACTTGTGGGCGGGGCTTAACTGCGATTTACTCTCACTGGCTAGCGAGAGTTGGATCGACAGCTCCCGGACCAGGAAGTAGAGACTTCAGTAGCATGAATTTTGATGAATGTTCTGGATGCAGTTCTCTGTATAGTTATCGTGCTTGTACTTTGCAGTGAAAATTATTACTTACTTCATTGCTTATTTAGTTACTATATAAGTTCATAATTAATATTTGTGGATTGGGTCATCTCAAACGCCTATTTTTTTTTTTTTTTTGGAGCGTTTCTACTTCCTGGTCAGGGAGCTGTCGATCCAAATCTCACTAGCCAATGACAGTAAAATCGCTGTAAAGCCCGCCCACACGAGACGTTTGTGCGAGAACGGTGAACGTAAACTTGCATAGTGTAAACGAAAACTTTGAAAGCGTAAACAAAAACTCTGGCAGCGCATATTCAGGAAGCATAGAAATCATTGCACATTTTTGTACATTTATTTAAAATTTACATTCAATACTTTTGGCACAAATTTAATTCCATAAATTAGATTAGTGAAGTAAGCGAGCTGAAAATAAAATGATTTGACATGAAAACAGTGGGGAAATATATATATATATATATATATATATATATATATATATATATATATATATATATATATATATATATATATATATAGTATTGGATTTGTGTTGGCTTGTTTTGTTTAATGTTTCTTTTTCATATTTAATATTTCAATAAAAGTCAATGGCATTAATATGAAACAACTTCCTTTCACAAAAGTTGCATTACATTTGTGTTGAAATACATAAGCTATCATAATCCATACACAAAAGTGCAGTAATCCATACAAATGATATGAAGCCCATTAATGACGGTTTACATTCATTAAAAGTCTTCTCACACGTAGGAGCACGAGTAGGATACAAACATTTTTCTGAACTTACAGGGTTTAATTTTTTAATGAATGCCAACTTTCTTGTGTAAACACTCCCATGAACGGTTCATGAATAAATCCATTCATATCCAGTTTGATAAATGAGGCCCAACATGTAATAATTACCTTTATAACAGCCTCTAACACTTGAAGCCAGCCAGGAAACTTAAAGCCAGCTACATTTATTTTTTTTTTAATGCTAGAAAGTGAAAACTGTCACCCATGATTAGTTATGATTGCTCTCTTGGACATGCATTGGCCATAGTTGGCTGTGGTGATCTCCTGAAGACAGGACTAATGTGTTTCTGTTCCGCCATTTGAGAAGCCAAAGAGTTTTTTTTTTTGTTGTTGTTGTTTTTTTTAAAATCAAATAACAGTAGAAATGGTGTAACATACTCGATAAAAGCTAGTTGTAAATAGTAGACAGATTTTTAATGATGTTTTTTTTTTTCAGGCTCTCTATAAGATCACTCCATGTTCTGCTCTTGATGAAATCTTTATCTAGTCATGTACTTTTCTCTCAATAACAATAGTGCAGTATCTTTGTAATCACCTGAGTTAGACTTAGTTTTGTATGTTCGGATTCTGGTTTACAAAGTTCCTAAAAGGATTAGATAATGACAAACTGACGAAGTCTTTTGAACACCCTGTATTCAATTTTTTAGGTAAACTTCAAGTAATGTTTAAGTCTAAGTCCACCACTCACTCAGACTTTGAACCAGATTTCACAAGGGCACAAAATCAGCGTGTGTGTTATGAACTTACCAAGCCTCTGTTTTATTGAAACCAGACCTGTGTATAAAAATAGAAACATTCTCATTAGTGACCTGTATGACCCACAAAGTACACATGCACGCACACGCACACACACACACACACACACACACACACACACAAGAACTAAAGCAGAAAGTCACTTGAAGGTCTTACAACAGGAAGTTTAGAGTGTTTAGTAGAAGTGTTTAGAATTATATAGAAGGTCAAATAAAAGTACTTCGTATGAGCATAACAATGAAAGAAGCGATCGTTCTCTAATCGTTTAACAAATTAGTTTCGATCATGATCATTAGCAACTGTTATAGATTGTATAAATTTAATTATACATTAGATCATAATGTCTGAATTAGGGATGCATCAATACCAATGGCGGTATCGTGGCTGTCGGTCCGATATATCCATCCATTTTTTTTGTACCGCTTATCCTACACAGGGTCACGAGGATCCTGGAGCCTATCCCCTAAGACAGGTGACACCCTGGATGGGGTGCCAACCCGTCGCAGGGCACAATTACAAACACACACTCTACGGACAATTTGGAAATGCCAATCAGCCTACGAAGCATGTCTTTGGACTGGGGAAGGAAACCAGAGTACAACAGAGGAAACCCCTGAAGCACGGGGAGAACATGCAAACTCGACACACAGAGGGCGAAGGTGGGAATTGAACCCCCAACCCTGGAGGTGTGAGGCAAACGTGCTAACCACTAAGCCACCGTACCCCCTGTTGGTCCAATATTGTGCTTATATTCTCCTTCTCATAAAAATGGTTTAACTGATGCATCCCTAGTCAGAATTTTTCGTTCGTCAAAGCTTCGAGCTGTGTGATGAGTTGAACTCACAGTGCGTTGGCGGACACCAGCAGGTCGGCGTTATCGAACAGCACCACGAGAGGCCACTCGACCAGCAGCAGGAAGCTGAGCTGAATGAGCAGCATTAATGCCAGCTTGCCTATACTGCTGATGTGCAGGAAGACAGAGCAGGCCAGCAGAGTCAGCAGCACACTGTAGGTGAAATACTGGACAGGACACACAACAGGCAAGTCAGATACACTGACACACACACACACACACACACACAAACAGACTTGATATGTGGATATGAATGCAAGACACTGGAACACACGCTGGAGTCATGCGCTTCCACACACTGACCTCAGGGAAAGGACACGGTATTTTGTGGCCGGCACAGAGTGTGAGTGTGTCGTCTGCCGTTCGGGTCAGGTTGTTCAGAATACACAGTGTCACATTGATCTCAGAGATGTTCTGGTCCTTTGCTACACACTGAACCAGATCGTCCTTCTCACATGTAAACTGCCAACAAATAAGCCAACAGATAACAGCCACTGAGTCATATTGATGCTACAAAAACACTAGGATATTCTAGACGTGTAATTTTAGCCACGAGTAAATGCAGGATGTTTACATTTCACTGCTGATTTGGCTATGCGTTAGCTGAAATTCTGTTGTGAAAACAAAGTTGAAGTGCTATGTCGTTCTTTTGACTTAATACACTATATGACCATGTGCTTGTGGAAACCTGACCCACACAATGACATGTGGTTCTTTAGCAAATTGTTGCCACAAGGTTTGAAGGACACAATTGTCTAGAATGACTTTGTGTGCTGTAGCATTAAAATTTCACTTCACTGGATCTAAGAGGCTCAAACCTGTTCCAGGATAACAATGCACCTGTGCACAAAGCGAGCTCCATGAACACATGGTCTGCCAAGGTTGGAGTGAAAGAACTCGAGTGGCCTGAACAGAGCCCTGACCTCAACCCCACTAATTCAGAATGAATTAGAATGACGGCTGTGCACAGGCCTCCTCATCCAGCACCAGTGCCCAATCTTGCGTACTCTTGTAGCTCAACCCCACCATATAGTGGGGAAACCCTATAGTAGAAAGCCTTCCCAGAAGAGTGGAGGCTGTTATAGCAGCAAAGGGGGAACTCAATATTAATGCCCATGGTTTTGGAATGAGATACTCAGGTGTCCACCTACTTCTGGCCATATAGTGTAAGTCTAAAGTAAACTTTTTCCCCATGAGGCCCATTTCCCATTTTAAAAAAAAACATTTTCAACCAACATTTTTGGTGGTATCCCTAATAAATATATTTAACTGACGTTATCTATATATTTGTGTAATGTTAGCCAAGTCAAAAAGATGAATCTAGAGTTTATTTCAAATGAATCAACTCAAAATATCCTCCATTTACCGTGACAGAATACAAAAGGGCCACTTTCAAGCAAACCAAAGAGGAGATTATTATGTGAGTTGGGGAGGGGCAGGGCTTCCAGGAGCTCATTTGCCGTTTTTATTAGGGGAAAACAAGACTGCGCTTTTGGCGTATTTTATTATTTTTTTGCTTTTATTGTACTTCTATGTTAAAATGCAGGTCTGATACAATCATGTTAAATATTTATTTTGGGGTATTTTCTCACCCCTCAGCCCACAGTTTAAATACCTATGGTCTAATGATTTCCAAAATCTTCTCCCTAATTTAGTGATGGCCAATTCACACCCATCAGGCATGTGTACCCTATCTCATGACAGTTACCAACCAGGGAGGGCGAAGGCTATCATGTGCTTCCTCTGAGGCATGTGAAGCAAGCTGACCGCATCCTTCCGAATTGCTGCTTATGCAATGTCATGGGGCGGTGTAACACACACGAGGGAAAGCGATATCCAACCACTTCCGCATACATGAGCTCAAAGACACCCATGATTGTCTAGTGTTGCTGTGATTGATAGGGGAGAGAGAGTATACCGACCCTCCCTCCCTGAAAGCACAACCAGGTGTGCTCTCTTGGGCTTCCAGCCATGGATGGCTGTGGCATCATTGGGATTTGAACTCGTGATCTCTGTATGATGATTGATAATTCATTTGGGTTTGACTCCTAACTCTAAAATGGTCCTCGAAGTCATTTCGTCCATTAATGTACTTATTTATAAAAAAAAAAAAAAGAAAAACACATGCACACACACAAAAGAATAACAGATAACAAAGACAAGACAAATGACATTAGGACACAAAAGTACAATACAAATGTAACTTCTGACTGGACAGCGTCATTTTAAACACGCTGCTGAGGCATTCATACTCACAGCCTGCTGATGATTGGGTGCTTTGCACCACTCTGGAAAATTCCAGTGCAGTTCTGAAACAACTAATGACCTTTCTCAGAATAACGTTAACCTTTAAACTTCCAGCAATGTATTTTAATGCGATATCATGATAATGAAACCACAGAGGAATGTGACACATCACTCATATCACTATTGAATATGAAATGTCAAAAAAAAAAGAAAAATGACTGCTCAATACAAACTGAAAAAATACATAATCTTTAATCTTCCGTAAATCCTCATGAGCACAGTGGACAAAATCATATACATATATAGCTGCAAGCTAGCAGCTAATGGACAGCAGATTAAGAATTCTGTGCACCAGAAATGAAGGAGTCCTTGAATGCTAACTGTAGCAGCGTCTGCGTACAGAAGGAGTTAGGTGCTTTTGATTAAAGCGGTCTCAAACCTGGGTGCAGTCCAGGGAATCGCTCTCTGTATTCAGGACCGATCGTGGGGGGTCATTTGCAGGGCGGGCGTTATCCTCACTGCTTTGGGTTGTTTTTTTCACATAGACGAATATCTTCAGAATTGCAGACCAATTTTTATTATGAAACTCAACAACAGGAAGTAACATGAAAGGTTTAACCAATTACACTAATGGACAACAGCCCTCAGAAGACACCTTTAAGCAACTACTACGATTTACAAGCATTGACCTCAATCTCGTCAAGGTTCTTTCCCTCACACTTTTCTGTGCATTGTACAAACTCATGACCTTCCGATCAGTGGTCCAACATCTTAACCACTGAGCTACCACTTCCTTACCGCTTACCAACAACCAGGACACGGTCAAAAATCACTGAGATGTTTGGTGTGAAGCTCTTATGCAGTATCTGCATGATTTTAATAAGTCTTTATTGGTCACCTATACATTACAGCACAGTGAAAAATTCTTTTCTTCGCATAGCCCAGCATGCAGGATGCTGGGGTCAGAGCGCAGGGTCAGCTATGATACAGCACACCTGGAGCAGAAAGGGTTAAGGGCCTTGCTCAAGGGCCCAACAGTGGCAGCCTGGCAGTGCTGGGGCTTGAACCCCCGACCTTCCGATCAGTAACCCAGAGCCTGGCAGTGCCGGGGCTTGAACCCCTGACCTTCAGATCAGTGACCCAGAGCCTGGCAGTGCCGGGGCTTGAACCCCTGACCTTCAGATCAGTGACCCAGAGCCTGGCAGTGCCGGGGCTTGAACCCCTGACCTTCAGATCAGTAACCCAGAGCCTGGCAGTGTTGGGGCTTGAACCCCCGAGCTTCCGATCAGTAACCCAGAGCCTGGCAGTGCCGGGGCTTGAACCCATGACCTTCAGATCAGTAACCTAGAGCCTGGCAGTGTTGGGGCTTGAACCCCCAACCTTCCGATCAGTAACTCAGTGCCTTAACCGCTAATTATTTATTTATTATAATGGTAATGATTTTATGCACTACATTGCTGCAACAATGCTGCTGATTGGATAATAAGTGTTCCTATTAAAGTGGCTGCTGAGAGTGACATACAAAAAGAACAAAATAAATAGAGAACACAAGAACTCATCTGACTTTTAATAGCAGATGACTTTTCAGCATTTCATTCACTTCAGACAGAAAGTGCTCACCATGTTGGCAAACGCTGAGAGGTACACGAGCAGGATGGTGAAGATTCCTACTAACGTGCTGTTAGTGCGAGACTCGACTATCTTCTTTGACACTGATTGCAAGACCACAGGGAAGAGCTAAAACAAAAACAAAAAACCAGACAGGAATAAAATACTTGCAGGGGGACATTCATTCGTAATATATTTATACTCATCAAACAGTGATAACCTGATTGAGTGACTGTTCTGACCTTAATACAGGAGTAGATGGCACATACGAAGAGGATGTTGGCAAGGATTATAAAGATACTGATGAAGATGCCAAGCATTAGTGTTGTGCTGCAGAAAAGTGACAAGTGAGAGGAAAATATAAACATTGTGTTACACTCCAAGACTTTAAAATAAAAGCTTACAGCTTGTGCTTTGCATAAGTATTCACCCCCCCACCCCTATATCATGAATATCATGACAAGGAAAATCAATAACAATATATTTACATACACAAAAAACAATATTCAAAGTACACAAACCTTATTTCTATAAAACACTTATATTACTGTATTTCTGGCACAACCAGTTTCCATCAGAATTGACATAATTAGTCTGACAGACTTTGCCTGTGTGCAATTAAACTGTCATGTGCTCTTAAGTATAAATAAACCAGTTCCTGGAACACTACAAAACACGTGAAAGGTTATGTGAGGTTGAATGGTGAATACGTATGCACGACACTGTATTACATATCAGATACATTATGTCTATATCTGAAATATATAATAATATACAACACATGTTTTAACATAGTACTGAAACGACATACTGTGGGAAAATGGTGATCTGAATAAAGCAGATGAAGCAAAACACCACCAGCGTACAGGCTACATAACCCCCGAATCGATCGTCCACCTTCTTAGAGTACTAAGGACACAAAGATAACATGTTAGCCTTCACTCATATGCAAATCTTCTGTCTGAATTACATGCAGATTTGTCTTTTATGGACCTTTTTCTCCAGAATCGGTGTCTGAAACCTGAGCAGGAACTTTTTGACGTGGTCCTTGCGTAGCTGATCGATGCTGCGAGCATCGATGGCACGTCCCAAAAACTCGTCTACCTCATCCTCTGGGTTCAGGGCCTCCTGAGCACTTCGGCTACAAAGTAGAGCACACGCGTTTCATTTAGACCGAGCTGTCAAATATGCTTCGGCAGTTGGAAGGGATCGAGTAATGATCCCGCTCTGCATGACAGGAATGTCACAGTGTGGCTAAAATCACTGTCCTAAAGCTGTTTAACTATTTATAGCAGTCGGCTTGGTATTCCAATAAGGCACACAAAGGAAGGCTTCAATGGAAATAAGCCTTCATGGGCATGTTCATATCATGCAGGCTTAGCGCTGAGGCTTCAGTGACAGTACGGTAATCTAAGCCACTGCCTGCAACGGGGAGCACTAAGAAAAGCAGCAGTACTCACTTGTCTTTGCTTGAGGCTTCATCAATGCCCTGGGGATGAGCAGGAAACAGGGATTAGTTACAGTTACAGTGCAAACAAAGTGAAAGTCAAAAACACACGCAGCCTAGTTGGCCAGCCTACAGCTTTACGTAACATCACACAGATAGTAGTGATGAGATTTACGAGCCAATTTTGATTCATTAGATTCATCTCCCAGAGCGGCAGCTCCGAGCAGGTTTCAGTGTTTAAAGCTCACGGTTTCATACTTTTACTCTATATTATAATCTAATAGGAAAGTAGTTATATATATATATATATATATATATATATATATATATATATATATATATATATATATATATATAGGATGTAAATGAATAGCGTATGAAGACAAGATCGATAAACA
The DNA here is from genome assembly GCF_001660625.3 of Ictalurus punctatus. Lineage (NCBI taxonomy): Eukaryota > Metazoa > Chordata > Actinopteri > Siluriformes > Ictaluridae > Ictalurus > Ictalurus punctatus. Next base: position 19,938,856 of record NC_030430.2, read on the forward strand.
GGCCATGCACTATTGTTTTGTTTTGTTTTTTACTTTCATGCAGGCTTGAGCAAGCACACGGGACATAAAGCAGTGTTCATTCCTTCATTCATCCTTAGGCCACATCCACATTAATCCCGATAGATCTGAAAGCTGCATTTGCCTTTTTAAAAACGCTCTCCGTCTACACTTAAAATGCTTATGTCCCTATACTGCGCGTGCGGAAAAACGTCAGAAGCTTCGGCCTGCGTCATTTCCGCCAGGCGTTTACTTAAAAATGCAATCTGAAAGGTGTACAGAGTGACATTAATCTTTAACAACGCTATCAATCTGGATAACAGGCACAACAACTGCAGCACAACATCGTCCACCATCTTGTTCGTTTTGAGTCGAATGGGTCACGTGATTGCGTCACATGACTAAAAAATATGTCATTGTTTTCGATTATATCTCTGTTTTTCTCAGTCCACGCTACAACACGGAAAACAGCGGTTTCAAATGTACGTTTTTTCCAAAAGCTCTGTTTTCGCCAGACGAATATGCCGTCTCTGTGTGGCCCCGAAAGGCAAAAACGTAGAGGAAAAAAAAACATGCGTTTTCACATTTATCCAGCTTAATGTGGACTTAACATGCAATGCATTTTCAGCGTTCATTCATTCATCCTTAGTTTACATCAGACTAGTTTATTGATATTTTTGGAAATAGAGCCGGCAAAATCAATAACTAAAAGGTTATTGTCTTATAAGTACACTATCATAAAGTGATGGTCCTAAAAAACTTGCACACACACACAATTATTAACTTAAATGTAAATTTTATATCCGGATTTCTGTAAAGCTGCTTTGTGACAATATCCATTGTTAAAAGTGCTATACAAATAAAACTGAATTGAATTAGATACAAATACAAATATGCGGCGCACTAAACAGACACAGATGCAGACAGTGTTATTATATTGCAAAACTATTATGTATATGTGTTTAATAGTAAAGAAAAAAAATCCAACATTTATAATCCAAAACTAAGTTCTGGGTGATGGAGGAAGATGGAAAAAACGTTCAAAGTTAGATGGTTGCATACTAATAGAATGCCGAAGTGCTAACATTGCTAATAAGAAATAATAGCAGTTAGAGAGAAAAAAAACAAACAAATATAATTTCGTGACAAAAACCCTAGCACATTTTTTTGGTTGGTTTTTTTGCATCGGTAAGAAAAGAGCCAGGTATAAAAATCTGGTGGAAACACTGATTACTGTAATAATAACCAACTACATCATTTTTTTACCAACCAAAGACAAGAGATTTCGTTAAATCGCTTTCTACTGGCTCAAATGACAAAGGCTTTGAATTCACAGGTTCATCTAAATCAGAGGTGTCCAATCTTATCCAGAAAGAGCCAGCATTGCTGCAGGTTTTCATTACATCCGAGTAGAAGTCACACCTGACAGTCCATTGAAAACCAAGGTCAAGTGATTAAACAAAATGGAATCAGACGTGGCTCCAGCTTCATTGGAATGAAAACCTACACCCGCGCCGGCTCTTTGCGGATAACACCGGACACCCGTGATTTTTTATTTAAAAAATTCGCCGTGCAAAAAAAAGCAACTGCTACTGATAACAAATACATCCTTTACTTCCTGTGTCCTTTCCCCTTTAGTGAAAGGCTTTTCTTTACATTACATTACAACATTTGGCAGACACCTTTATCCAGAGCGACTAACAATTAACTCATTTATACAACTGAGCAGTTGAGGGATAAAGGCCTTGCTCAAGGGCCCAACAGTGGCAGCGCTCGGCTTTGAACTCGTAACTTTCCGATCAGTCCAACGTCTTAACTGCTGAGCTACCACTTCCCGCTTTCTGCTAAAGTAATTTGGTCTGACTGCGGATAAATCGGACAAAGCAGAATTTTTTTTTCATTTGTAGTGGCTCATGTGTTGCTGCTCATTGCTTCGTGTATGTGAAACGCTTCACCCAAGTCTTTTTCTTACATGTGATTTGTTTAAAATGAATGAATAACTCACACTTCACAAACCAGAAAGGTGGTAAAGGTGGGTTGAAGACGTAGGGAAAGTGGATATCCAGTTGGGGAAAAAAGTATTGGCACGCATCAACATTTTTTCCAGTAAATATATTCCCAATGAGGCTATTCATATGAAATTTTCACCAGACATCAGAATTAACTCAAGAAATCCGGAAATATAAAGAACTCACAACATTAAAGTCCATGAATAAAGTTCTGTGTAATAAAGTGGAAGGACACAACGTGAATCCTTTATATTTCCGGAATTCTTGAGTTAATACCGATGTCTGGTGGAAATTTCATGTGAATCACCTCATTGGAAATATATTTACTGAAAGAAATGTTGATGCGTCCAATACTTATTTCCCATGCTGTATCTTAGAATTTAAAAGGACCAAAATGTCAAAGTAAAATAATGTTTACTAATATTTACATGAATAGTGTTTGAAACCTTTAAAAAAAAAAAAAAAAAAAAACAGAACAGGAATGCTGGAACTGCTGTAAAGCTGATGCATTTATACGTCCGTCTATTATTCTAAAACCAGAAGGACCATGGTGAGTGTGCGGATTTGTGTTCTGTGCAGAACTCACCATCTGCCTGAAAACTTTGGAGTCTTTGGTCCTGGAGAAGGATCTGTCAGGCACCCAGCGGGGCATTAACCCATCAGAAGAGTTGGCTCTGGCACGCTGCAGCTTAGCCATCATAGCTTTTTCTTCTTTCTACATGATGCACACACAAAGAGCAAATAAGCCTGATTGCTGTACAGCATGTACAGTGCATACGTAGATGTACAGCGGAGTCCGAACGTCTGAGAGCGTTAGTAAAAATGCTTCTATTTTGCATTCTTTTCTAATTTAATACAACAATTTTCATTACTAATGATATTACTGACAACAGCTTGAGTGAAAAGCAGAGTCTTTGAAATGTTTTGATGAATTACAGTTAGTGTTCCGGTACATCCCTTTTTGCTTTGATGACAGTATGCACTGGAGCTGGAATAGACTCCACAAGTTTATGCAAAACCTTATGATCCATTTGAGATCAAATCCATCGGAGTGTCGTCTGAACCCACGCTTCAATACGATGCTTTTGTACGAAGCAGCTAACGTTAAATATCACAAATTTGCTTGCATTTAAATAGGGATCTAGGAATAGTGCAGAATCTTAAATATTAAATATATCGAACGTTTCTTTGAAAGGTTTCAAAATACTAAAACCTTCTGTTTTATTTCCAATTTTAAATGACAACCCAGATTTTCAATGTGGTCTCAGACTTTTGGACCCCCGCTGTCTGGGTATATCTGCTGTGTTTGTGAACAACTGACCCTTTTCTGGCTGCAGCCGAGCACCAGGAAGGTCTCGATATTGTTGTCTTTGAGGTAGGCGTTCCTCTCTCCGCCAAAGCCCGGCTCCACCTCGTAGTCTCCATTCAAATACTGCAGTGTAGCTTTAGTGATGTGGATACGTCTGTGGAAGATTTATTACAGATATCGTTGCGCGTGACATAAAGAATGGACGTAAATATCTGTCATAAACATGCTGGTTTGTTAGAAACCCATCGCACAGCTCCACATGGTGTGCGTGTGTGTGATGTGGGTAGGTGGTGCTCACTCTCACCCTGCTTTGCCTCCAGCCTCCATCTGGTTGGCCAGTGTGACGTCATTGGACCAGACATCAAACTGCCACTTGCGTAGTCCCAGAACCCCGCAGTGCACGCGCCCGCTGTGGATCCCCACCCGCATGTTCACGTTGACCCCGGTGATTTCTCTCACCAAACTGTTCACACACACACACACACACACACAGAGTTCACACATAGTGCATACACACATACATTGCTGATAAGGCTCATAAATAGAGTTACAATATTTACACTTTCAGTAAAAGAAAGGTCAATCATTATGTTCCGTCTAGCATCCTAAAGTGTTCTTTGGTTTGTCCCTTTGGGGAAATATGTAAACATGGTATGTAGAACTGTAGGACAGCTGTTTCTCCCTTTCAGAGCACGTTCCAAGTCAAACTAAATCATCTTTAGAACCCTTATGGAACCCTTTCTTCTAATAGTGTAATGTAAATGGTAAATGGTCTGCACTTATATAGCGCTTTACACTGTGTCTCAGTCACCCATACACTCACACACCAATGGCAGCAGAACTGCCACGCAAGGCGCTAACTTGCAAGTGGGAGCAACTTGGGATTCAGTATCTTACCCAAGGACACTTTGGTATGTGGAGTCATGTGGGCCGAGAATCAAACCGCCAACCCTACGATTAGTGGACAACCCGCTCTACTACCTGAGCCACAGCCGCCTGTTAATGTAAACACTGTACACACTTAAAAAATGGGCTAAGCTAAGCCCAAATTGGCAAAATATGAAGCTTTTAATGGTCTTAACAATAAATCATTGGTCAGAAAATGAGCAAGAATTAAACAAATGCACTCCTGAGACCTCCTGTGCCACCATTTGCTTGTTTACATTTGCTGCAGTGAACTGTGCGGGGGGAAAAACTAGAAACCGGGAAATTCAACTTATATAGTTTTCTTGTACGCAAAGGTAAAATCGTAATCATGACCATTAAAATGTTTCATGTAAAATTCAAACTGACACATGTCTTGGTGTAGACAATTAAAATAAAGTAAAAAATATTAATAAATAAAATAATAATAATACAATTCTGTCCGCAAGTTCACCCACGAGGCTTAAACATTTAAAGCACTCAAAGGGGAACGCGATCCTGTAGTTACTGTATATATTTGTTTAATTTGTGCTATTTCCTGACCAGTGATTTGCTGTTAAGATGATTAAAAGCTTAATATTTTACCATTTTGAGCTTGGCAATTTTTTTTTTTAACCCAGGAGTGTACATATTAAATAAACTGTCTTTTACTTCAGAAACCAGTGTATATCTTCGTGACATGGTACCAGTGCTGAAACTGATGTATGTACGGAGAACTTTTTAAAGAACCACCATGCATTTTAAGATGCAAACATTTTTGCGTCAGTCTCAAACAGTCTTACTTATACCTACTGTTAGCAAACACTGTTATCAATACCTCCATAACTTTAGTCTGGGTGGATCCTTTGTAGAGCTCCTTTCCAAACTGAAAAGAACCCTTGAACCCATCAATAATGTACCACGGTTTTGTCAGTTATGATTCTTAATTGTAATTATGGTTGTTATAGTTAGAATTATAGTTATAGTTATAATCTTGACCACGAGATTACCATGGCTCTACTGCACTACTTATTATGATTCATTATGAATGTCCAGTGTCAGCGCTTTTTTCCTTTAAGTTTTCTACCACAGCAAAGTCTTCAGGAGAGAGGTAACATGACAAGGTGCATATTTTTGTCTTTTAACGTCAGGAGAAAAAAAGAGGATGGTGAGGGGATGACTATTTATAGATGCTATAACAAAAGTGAAAGTGAACTTGTTTCACAATAATGTAACTATACGCAGCAACAAAAGAAACGTCCTCTCGCATTCGACTGCTTTTAGTTCCAGCAAATTTCTTAACATGTGTAAATATTTGTATTAATATAAAAACATCCAACAACTGAGACATAAACTGAACAAGTTTCACAGACATTTGAGGAACAGAAATGGAATAACGAGTCCCTGAACAAAGGGGGGTCAATATTAAAAGGAACAGTCAGTATCTGGTGGCCTCCAGCTGCTTTAAGTACTACAGTGCATCTCATCCTCATGGACTGCACCAGATTGGTCAGTTCTTGCTGTGAGATGTTACTCCACACTTCCACCAAAGTTCTCAATAACGTCTGGGGGGTAGACATGGTTACATGTAATTTTCCACTGCAAGGACGATCAGCCGTCCTTCCTGTAGCACTGTCTTAGGTGTCTTACATTACAGACATTGCAGTTTATTGCTCTGGCCACATCTGCAGTCCTCACGCCTCCCTGCAGTAGCCCTGTGGCATGTTCACGCAGGTGAGCAGGAACCCTAGACATCTTTCTTCTGGTGTTTTTCAGAGTCAGTAGAAAGGTCTCTTTAGTGCCCTATGTTATTGTAACTGTGACCTTAATCTCCTGCCGCCTGTAAACTGTTAGTGTCTTAAGGATTGTTCCACAGGTGCATGTGCAATAATAGTTTATGGTTCACTGAACAAGCATGAAAAACATCGTTTAAACCCTTTCCAATAAAGATCTGTAAAACTTATTTGGATTTTACAAAATTATCTTTAAAATACAATCTCCTGAAAAAGGGACGTTTCTTTTTTTGTCTGAGTATATAAAGGGAAAAAATAAGTATATAAGTATACAAAGTACAACATGTTAATTAATAAATGAAAAATTGTAATCATTGGAAAATTGCTGTGGTATTACAGGAATCGAATAATACTAATAATAATAATAATAATAATAATAATAATAATCAAAGTTCAGAGTTGCCTCTCATCACCTCGACATTGATTATTTTCCTATAACAGCATACCCTGTCATGCGTCACAAGTTCTGGCTTTGAGAACACATTTTACTGCTCAAAGTCGAAACCTTCATCATCTTGACGCAGCACAACAGAAAACAGTGACGTACAAAAGGAAAGATATGCTTTTATTATCTTGAGTGTTTAGCCGATCACGGACATGCCCTTGACGTTACCTTTCTTGCTTTAAGAAGAACAGCGTTTTTGCTGCTGGATGGATCCTGTAAACGGACTTGCGGGCTGAGAGTCAGCTCTTTTACAGTATGAACAGTATGAGCTCGGCACAGCCTCAGGAACCAGGGCTGTTATTTCTGTCCTTTTTTTTTTTTTGCTCTTACAGTGGCTGTGTTCAGTGTGAGCAGTCAGTTTCATTAAAAGTCATATCTCACTCAGTAAATAAAAGAAATGATTCGAGAAACATGCAGACTCACGAGATGGCCTCTATCATGTCCACTCCCATCTCTACACAGCAGTGAGCGTGATCTGCTCTCGGCTCAGGCAAGCCAGACACACAGTAGTAACAATCGCCCAGGATCTTTATCCTGAGACAGTGGTTCTCCTGCCAAAACAAACATACACACACACACACATTTTTATTACTATCTTTGTGAGGACCTTCCACTGACCCACTTATTAACGTAGCTACTTAATGCTAGGCCTACACATAAACCTAACTTTAACCTTGACCTCAGTAACCAAATGGAAATGTAAAAAATCAAGGTCAAAACCATCAGATATTCCTATCCCTAAGGGTACATTTGGTTCCCACAAAGACATACTGTATAAACAACTCCACTCTCACGCACACACACCTCATGCAAAATCAACATAACAATTCATGAAAACAAGACCATAAATTAATAAAAGTCCTATTTGCAATATTCGTGTTACAAACACTAAATCTGGGTCACTATCCAACTCCCTGTAACAAATTGTTGCTTGTAAAGCCTTTGTTGCTTCTCAAATATGTCCAACATGTACAAACCTGTTTATCTTTTTTTTTTTTTTTTTTTTTTTTAAGTTTTAAAGCTTTATGAAAACGATAATGTAATACACTAGGATCAAACTGGCTCAATTTTCACAGCAGGAAGTTTAACTTGGGCCAGACAAACAAATGCATGGAAAATCTTTGTTTTATTTAAAAACCGCCTTTTGGTTTAAAACAACACCGGACTCGGTATCTAGAGCTTCATGATGATGGTGATTTCCTTTACCGAGCTTTTGCTCTGTTGTGATAAAATCTCTAATCACTATATCTAATGCTGTCTTTGGGTGAAATATTTCTTTTACGGTAACCTCATTTCGTCTAAAGAAAAAAAAAAAGAATAAAATTCTCCCTAAGCAATTATTTTGTTATTGATTCAGTCTCCGATTGAAAACACAGAACACCCATATCGTAGTTTAATTGCCGCGTCTAAAATAACTAGCAAAAACAAATCCGAGGAAAACATGCACTGAGGAGAAATCAGGAATGTGCAATAATCCTAGATTTAATCAAGTAATCCCTCAAGTTGGCCAATGTTAAGAGTTGAGCCAAGGCTTTAATAAGGGATCGATGGTGTTTGCTTACCCAGGCTAATTTGTCAAAACGAGCAAACAGTTCATTAAGTGTCATCACCAGCTCCTGCGCTGTGCACTGTGATGCCAAACTTGTGAAGCCTTCGATGTCTGCAAAGAGGATGCTGCAAAAAAACAACAACAACAAAAAAAACAAGGACAAACAGAAAGGAGGTCAACGTCTACACAGGTCTAAAATCAGGACGGTGGTGGACGGTGTGATGGACTACGTTGGAGAATCATCATTTTGCTTAGATTAAAGATGGGTCACGATCAATGAGGCAAGTCAGAGAAACAGAAGCAGCCTGGCCTACTTAAGGAGCTCATAACCACAGAGAATTGCGCTCATCAACAACCATTTACAGGCGACAGAATGAAAAGAGCCACCGAGGGGCAGCAGATGGCGCTGTTCACTTCACCAAGCCTGCCGCGGGGAACATTTTTAAACCATTTGCCACAGCCGTTTTTCCCCACCCTTGAAAGAAAATTGGCCAATTTCATGCATTGAACTCTTCCTGAACAAATGTGACACAGATGCTTCGAGCTGGGGTGAATTACAAGATGTGGGATCACTCTTGCTGGACCTTAAAGCAGTGCATGCTTCGAGGTTTGTAACAAACTCACGGCACGCTGTTTGTTTTACTCTACTCACTTTACTCTGCCAGTTAATTAGCCGTTTTACTACAGTGCGGCTCGATCTCAGCATGGCAAGAGAAGCTGGAGAAAGAGGTTTTGATGTCTTGTTGCGCTGTTAAACGAGAATATCGTTTCGATGCTTCTCTGGCAAGGGAGCTTATTTATTCTTTTGGCCTTTGCTTCTTTCATGTATCTCTGCAGTGCTATTAGCGTCAGGGTCTCACTTAAGGACATTCTTGTACTTCTTCAGTAGCCAGGCTCTGTCCTTGATCCTGTACCCTTCTGGGGTTCTTGACTTCCATCTGAGTTATCACTATCTTTAGTTTCCAGGATGGGCATGGAGGATGTGTTATAGCTTGGATTTTGTAGCCTGTTATCACAAGCATCACTGTGGCTAAAGTGTACACCGGTTTGTTAATTTCAGGCCTATTCAGTTACGCTGCATTCCCGTCTCAGCCTCAGAAGCCCCGCCTCCAACCCGCAGAGCTAATGCTATTTTTTGTACACTTTTTTAGCCACGAGCTTCAGAATCACGACGGCTGCGTTCTGAATGACTGTCTGCATACTTGCGCATAAGTTTGTTTTGTTTCGAAAAAGTGGCGAGTAAAGGTCATATTCTGGGAAATGTCTCCGACTGGTCATTTGCGCTGTCAATCAATCGGCCTTCTCCTTTTAAAGGTGGAAGTTCTTGGCTGCGTTTAGTAATGAAGGGGATCAGGTTCTATATCAGCTGTGCTGTTGTGTTCTTTTGATAATGTTCAAGCACTCGCATGACTAGTTCTCTCTCTGTGATAGGCGAAAGAATGTGTTTTCCTTATCCATAAATGCCTCATGTTTTATGTAGCCTCTCTTTGGTTTTGCTGTCGTATTAGCATTCCGTCGGCTAATGTTATTTCGGGTTAAATCCAAGGTCCCACTGGAGATAGGAGAACTTTGAACTGTGACCCCCCCCTTTAAGCTTAACAGCTCCAACAGAGTTCAAGAATGACAACATCAGTCAGTGCACAGGAATGCAATCTTGGCCACAGCGAAAATAAAATAAAATTCCATGCTAGTGTCAAACTCAAAAGAATTTGCCTTCTGGACCACAGGATCCCATTTTCATTAGTGATTTGCTAGGAGTACATGTTAACTCTTACTATTTTAAAGCTTTATCTGAGGGAAGAGCTATTCTAAGCAATCAGACATCGATGTTTTGACTCCTCAGCTGGCAAAACTCCAACATTCCCATAACCATAATGTAGTCTAATGCTTTAAGAAAGACAAAACAAAAAACCCTTACTCCAGAATCTACTCTCACCATATTAAACTAGAAAGCAGAATGTGATTAGCCACAGCCGTCTCCGTCACCTATTTTCCTGTTAGCTGTAACAGAGCTCTCTATCACCATGTATGCTACTTACAGTATGTTCTTTATATCTGATCTTGTCAAATGAACTTGTCAAGAGCAATAAAAAAAACAAAAAAACAAACAAAAGAGAATGCATGACGAATGTTAAACATGTTTACCTGACATTGTCGTGTTTCTGGATGTAGATCTTGTGGAACATCATATCTTCCTTCTTGGCATTTATATTTTCCTTCATCTCCATGGCAACATGTCGGGGCAGCACTGAAAGCAGAAGGCGCTCCTGGGAATGTGTGTGTGAGAGGGAACCACAGTGAGTTTGTGCATATGGGACCATTTGGGTGAGTGGTAATTGTTTTGATAGGCTGTGAGCTCGTTCTAAGGATTTCGTTTATCTGTGACAAAAGAAAAGTGATGACATCTGGAGGACGGTGTCAGCCGAAAAAGCGCTAGAGGGCACTGCATGTAACATCAGCTTTAGGCTTCTTTCTACGCAGAAGAATGAGACAAACCCAACTAAAACACATGGTTAAAATATTTCATTTAATATATTGAAAATTCTATGTTGTCAATAGTGTCATCACCGTCTCGCTATTCTCTGTAACTATGTTGAAAACAGTGCACTTTTGGTGGAAATAGTGTCATGGAAGTTAAATCAAAGAAAAATCAAGGTTTTTCAAAGGTCAAAAGGTCTACACACACTTTTCTTACTGTCAAATATAATACGATGTAATACCATAAAAGTAAGACACAATTAAAACTAAACTAATAAAAATAGAGTGATATGATAAGAGAAATGGCAAGCATTCAAATAAACCTATTAGAAGTATAATGGGGTTTTCACACCTGGCTCGTGTGGCTCCCTTGGTTCGGTTCGTTTAGACCAGCGGGGGGTCGCAAGGCGTTGGCAGGGGGGTCACAGGAAAACTTTTATTTTAAACGACTGTACACAGAGAAGCCACTGTCGGATTTTTGGATATCCGTGCACGTCGAATACCGAGAACCGAGTGACACGGCATAGAAAAAAACTTTCCTGTTCAATGTCATTCTAAAAAGTTGGTCGTGCTCGCAAAAAGGTTAAGAACCGCTGGTTTAGACATATATGAACACGGCAATCCCGCTCAGATCCGCCGCAAATCAGTCCGAGACAACCTGAATGAGGACGAACTCTGGAGCGGTTCGCTTGTGGTAAGAAAGCAATCTGACCAAACGGATCAACGAAGCAACCTGTGTAGCAAGGCATGATGGGAACCGCGTTACGTTTACCTTAGAGAAAATACGTGGTAAAATGCCTCACTGAAATTTGGATCGACGAACATATTTCTCAACAAGTTTCATAAACGCATAAAATCACTGAGGTTTACAAGGTGTTTAGCGAGCGTCTCAAGGAGACGGGCTTTAATCGCTAAGTGGAACATTATATACATTCTAATAACTACAGCTAAAAAGAAAGCCACAATAAGCTCACGGAGCGGCGGCTGTCTATCCACTGGATGGATGACCGCTATGGGCGGAACTCGAGAACATAAACAGATGCGCACTGGCCAGTGAGAGGACAGTTTACTCACATGTGACTTGCATAAACACATTTTGGTACGCTTACAAATGTGAACGTGAAACGAGCCATGAACAAAACGCAACGTTGTAACAATTTAAGTCCCCGTTACAGAACAAAGAGTTCTACAGGTCTGAAAACGCCCTAATATAGCTAACATATTGCTGTTTGGACAGGTCTAATAGCTGTCACATTAATCACTGCAAATCAAATAGCACTTGATCCAGCACATTATATATATATATATATATATATACACACAGACACAGACACACACACACACACACACACATATATATATACACACAGACACAGACACACACACACACACACACACACATATATATATATATATATATATATATATATATATATATATATATATATATATATATATATATATATGTGTGTGTGTGTGTGTGGGTGTGTGTGTGTGCGTGCGTGTGTATATATGTATATATTTGTGTGGGTGTGTGCACATATATATATATATATATATATATATATATATATATGTGCACACACACACACAAATATATACACATACATATATATATATATATATATATATATATATATATATATATATATATATATATATATATATATATATATATATATTTCCCCAACAGTTAAATGTGACGACTAGCTTTATTTGTTGAATTAATAGCTTCTGTTACTTTAATATGCTCTCTTGTATTTAAAAAAGTAAATAAATACATTAGCGCAATTCACTATTTTGAATTGTTTTGGGGTTTTTTTCTTGAAAATTGCTAGTTTATAGTCTAATAGTTTATCTGCACGGTAGGCAGTTTTGAGTATTTTTTATTTTCAATGTGGTTCTCATGAAGGTGGTCTGTGTATTTGCACCTACTATCCAAAAGCACCCTCTATAAAATATTCCTGGCGCCGCCACCGCAGGAGACACTGATTACTGAAATTAGCAATTAGCCTTTCGGTAGTATGCCTGCGTGGGAACACAGGGAAACCATTTTGGGGGGAAAAAATGACACGTTATGAAACAATGTGGAAAAACCACGGAGCACGCACAATAAGCATGCTTCCAACTCATCATGTGTTAAATTGACTCATTCATTCGGCAGACATGTTTTCTTGTTTTTTCCAACCCTACCTTAATTCTTTGAAAGGAAAATCTACAGTTCTAGGTGTTGGTTTAACCCTTAATGTTTCTTCTTTCAATTTGTCCCCGGATAATACTTATGCATACATTATATACATTATATGCATTATACACTGTAGCTCAACATGTGCCATTATCAATACGGGAAACACAAACAAACACGTTCTCAACTTTTACGCCGTTCGCTTATCGCAGACTTTTCACAATGTGTACATTGTGGAAACTCATATCACAACAATGATAAAAATAAAATAATGGTGCAGCCAGTGTGTGTGTGTGTGTGTGTGTGTGTGTACCTGCTGCTGGTTCTCTCTCTGCAGGTGGATTCGGGCCTGGATGTAGCCTCTGGTCTCTTTAAAGGCTTGTCGCTGGGACACCTCAGCTGGGTAGTGTGTGCAGATCCCAATGATGTTGGTGCAAAGGAAAATCAGTCCATTTGCACATAACTGAGAGAGAGAGAGAGAACAGTAAACAATTACACAACACAAGTCTTGTGCTTTTGGGTCGGTAGTGGTGTACATCCTGGAGTTCTGGCATTGAAACCTTCTGCGTTTAGTACGCTCCTTACTGTGTTCACTGAAACCTCAGTGTCTTGCTGCAGGTCTTTTGCAGTCACTCGAGGGTTTTTCACAACCTGCCTTCTCAGAAATCTGCTTGCAGCCATTGATGGCCTCCTTTTTCTGCCCCGTCCAGGTACTTCATATATTTTCTACCCCTAGCCAGTTCAGGTATTTCCTGTGTTCCAGCTCAAGCACACCTGGTGCAGCTATTGCAAGCCCCTGATTAGTCGCTTTAGGTGTGTTTGAGACAACACCTGTTTTGCATATTTGTGCTGTTGTGAGGGATTCTATTCAGGGGTTGAATAATTTTGAAACTGGAGAAATCATTTTAAGTTCTGAATATTAAAGAATATTACTGAACTGTAGGTCATTGCTCATAAGGGAAGTGATATGATTCCTCAGGAACGCTGCCAGAAGCTGGTGTCTGGCTATTCATCCCGTTACAGCAGGTCATAACAGTAAAAGCGTGCTGTACTAAGTACTGAAGATGCTTGCCATGAAGGGGTTGAATCATTTTGAGACTGGAGAAGTCATTACAAGTTTTCAGTTGAATTTGGGGAAACCACTCGAAGCATTCGTTATGCTGAACTATTTCAACTGCTTTTGTTTGATTTGTTCATTTCAAACAGCTGAAAGTCTGTACATTTTGACAATAGACCTGATTTGAATGGGGGTTTAATAATTTTGATTGCAACTGTATATATATGTGTGTGTGTGTGTGTGTGTGTGTGTGTGTGTGTGTGTGTGTGTGTGTGTGTGTGTGTGTGCATCTACACACATATGCAAAACACAATACAGACAGTAACTGAGCTCAGGATCAAACCAGGAACCCTTGAACCGTGAGGCAAGGAACGCTACCTCCTGCATTACTGTGTCACATCAGTTATATATTTAAATCGCTGAGTATGTGAATTATTCTCAGTTATTCTCACTCTAACCATGTTTTTTTTAAATACAACTTTAATAACTTGTAACTCTGACTAAAACAATTTTGCAGGTTCAATCCATTAGTACAGAACAGTAAATTAATTATTTACACAGAATAAAAAGGAATAGAATAGAATCTTTTACATTTTATTACGTCTAAATACTGTATGTCAACGTACTTAGAGCCGATGGTGTGTGAACGCTTCATTACGTTTATATATTATATTATAAAAGCGACATAACGTTAACAGAAAAGACATATGAATTGTTAATGAAAATTTCATATTCGTGACCTTCTGGGATTTTTAAAAAATCCTGAGTGGACACTCCTATACTGTCTGGTTATCCAGTAAAAAGCTATTGCACAAGCACACTGTCTCCACACTGAGAGGAGTGAATCGACAAAGCCAGTCAAACAAACAAAAAAACAACAAAACTTGTTACACTGGTTCCGTGACCCGGATCAACATCTTCTGATACTTATCAGCAACAGGAGTCTCTGTAAACAGGGGAAGGCACAGAGTGTAAGGAACGTGAGTGCTACTAGATGATCTGTGAGTGCTGACTAACGCAGGGAACAAGCTCAGTCCCTCATGCTCGCTAGAAAAGACTGCTGCTGCACAATAACCCAGAGGCGGATTTGCCTTCAGGTCACCCAGCTGAGAATTCGTTTTGAAATGCACAAGGCTACACGAAGCATGGGTAAACACCCATCACACACATTTACACTGAATATGAACAACGTTTTATTTATATTCCAAGGGGGGGTTTTTTTTAGGGGAAGGAAAAAAGGGTAAAAGGGCTAAGAAGGACACTGTGTTTTCAATTACGTGCTGAAGGAGGAGAACAGTCCTCGTGAGTTGTGGAATCTTGTTCTACACAAGGTCAGCAAGGTCAGACTGCTCATAAAGACCGCCACTAGACCAGTACTACAGGACCTGAGTATGCAAGAATGCTAAAGCTATGAGACCATGCAGGGATTCTCTAACTTCTTACAGCCAGGGACTTCTTTAAAGTGGACCTATTATGCAAAATGCCCTTTTACATAGTGATTGAAAATGAATGTGTGTCGGCAGTGTGTGTACACAACCACCCGATAATGGTGAAAATCCACCCACTCCTTTATTTTTTCCCCCGTAAATCATAAACAGTGTCGGTTGCGTTTTCTATCCATTGTGACGTCACAAAATTGCTAAATTCGTGTATGTTTGTTCGAATCATTTTACATCAGACTGCTTTTTACATCGGACTGTGATCCAGCTTCATATCCAGAGGACGTAAGTATCGCACTTTATATATTGAATGATTGCTTGTTAGCAATATCCATGGCTAATGCGGCTAAAGTTACCACTGTCTCTGATTGAATACACGGAGACCAGAGTTATGTCGTCATTTTTATTTTTAACCCGAAAACACTGAACGTTTAATTCATACATATAAGCCTGAACACTGGTATTTACGCTGTCAGTCATATCGGTTCTCCTGATTTGTTGTTCCCGTAGTATTCGAAGCACGAGCTGTAAAGTCACAGCACTCTTCTGTAAAGGGGGCAGGGAACTCATTTGCATTTAAAAGACACACACACAAAAACAACGTGTTTTTGCTTCCATTTACAGCATGGTATAATAAATGATCTTGAGATGAAACGTCACAGACACATTCCGGGGACACCTGAGACACCTATTACATCTTGTAAAAAGGGCCGTCTCCTTTAAGTGTCAGAAAATGAATAACTCCACTAAACATCCTTTTGTACAGATTTATTTTATGCTTATAATCCAATTATTTAGATATTAGTCACACTATTTAAATGTTAAATGTGTACAATAATACGTCTATTTACTGGAGCAGTAGATGAGCCAACACTTTTTATTCCTGAACACATTTTTATGAAGGATGTATCTAGTTAAATTCAAGTGACCGGTCAAATAACTATACTGTAAGAAGCCAATAATTTGTTCCTCTAAACTCAGAGGAGCTTGCAATTTTGCAAAATTAAAGCAGATTTTCCACAGATTTGGGCCAAGATGCGTCGTGACATGATCACGACACGCATTCAGTCGAAACCCTATTCAATTCACGTGCGTCGAACAAGAGTACAGCTAAAAGGTCTCGTTTACCAACAAACATCACTGCGAAAGACCGTGCAAAACAACGTTGTGCCATTGCAATTTTGATGAAAGTAGAAAAGCACAAAAAAAACCCTCAGCAAATTGCGCAGCACATTTGGAAAAAAAAACGCTGCACCAAATCTAGCATTTTTGTAAACAACAATCACAAAAAAAAAAAAAAAAACCTCAGCGACAAGCTGTTTGGATGAATAATACATTTTGAAAACTGCTGTCTTGCTATGCTTCACTCTAATAATATGCTTCACTCTAATGATAACCACGGCCTTAAAGGATCAGTTCAGTTCAAAATGAAATAAACACATTTTCCAAACACTCCAATTATAGTCAATGATATATTATGCAAGATAGATTTGTTGTCCACTCACAACAATAATGTAATATAATAGAATTCTTTATATCTGGGGTTGTCTAAGTATATGCTGTCACGGATGCAGTTGGTGTAAAATGCAGTGGCCAGACTGATGACTGGCACGAGGACATGCTCCAGTATCTCTCCAGTGCTGGCTTCTCTACACTGGCTTCCTGTTGATTTTAGAGTGCAATACAAGGTCTTGCTAATGGTTTTTAAACGTTTACACGGACTTGCTCCAGAATATATTTCCAGCCTGTTACGGCATCATCGTGTCGCTAGACCTCTAAGTTCGTCTCAGAGGTTCCTTTTAAATGTTCCAAAATGTGCCTTCTCGGTGGCAGCGCCACGCCTCTGGAATAGCCTCCCCCCACATATTAGGTCCTGTGACTCGTCTGAATGTTTTAAATCTATGTTGAAGACGCATCTCTGTTTATACTCTGTTGCGTATAATTGTCCTTAGCTGTATGGAGATTGAACAGTGATGAGTTTTGTGTGTTTGAATGTATGTGTGTGTTGGCGTTTAGTGATTTTAGGAGTGTTAAGCACTTTGGTCAACTTGCGCTGTTTTTAAATGCGCTATAGAAGTAAATGTAGATTGATTGATTCACCTCACTTCTAACTTTCTGTCACAAATCAGCTTTGTAATTTTGTAATGCAATGCCTAGGGGTGTATTGTAAAATGTCACTGCAGCCACCAGACCTGTCAGCTTGTGTGAAATGATACCAAAGTGCATTTAGACATGCATTTAGGTTGTCCAAAATGGTAACATTGAATTATTTTCTACAGTGAAGTGATGTCTTGTTTGTGTTTATAGATCGTGCTGTAAACTACGTTATATCAACAAGTCTGTTTGACATTGCTGTTGAAATAGCATGTGGTTTGGGAAAAGGTTTTGGGTGAGATTTTCCATTCCATTTACTCATTTAACTTGCTAAAGGAAACAACCATGGCAGTTTAGTGGTGCTGGGATTCGAATTCACCTTCTCACCAGTTGACTACAGCCTTAATCACTGAGACATCTCCATCCATCCATTTTCCATACCTCTTATCCTACACAGGGTCGCGAGGGAGCCTGGAGCCTATTCCAGGGAACTCTGGGAACAATGCAGGGGACACCCTGGATGGTGTGCCAGCCCATTGCAAAGCACACTACAGACAATTTGGAAATGCCAATCAGCCTACAGTACATGACTTTGGACTGAGGGAGTACCTAGAGGAAACCTGACGGGATTTGAACCCCCAACCCTGGAGATGTGAGGCAAACATGCTAAACACTAAGCCCCCCTGGCTGATCAACAAAATTTTGAGAAAGAGAAACGTTGTGTAATTTAAAATGTTTATAGAACAATTTTTCTTTAACATAAGAAGTATATGCTTTTTTATTTCAAGTGGATTTCATGTCAACAACCACATAAAGAAAAGCACGTACTGGCTTTCGCATGTAGCTACGATTAAAATATAACACATACTTCGAAGACCTACCTACCTACCTACCTACCGCCTGTCGCACTACACACATCGGCCAGGGCTTGAGCCGGTTAACAGAATTATTTTTACCAGCTGAATTAATTAGCTTCCTTTGATGGCAGATGATTTCAGGATCATGAACATACAAGTATGTGGAAACAGTGTTGAAACAGTGTGGAGCAGAATAAAGTCTATATAACTCTCCTGGTTATAATGCACAGCCACTTTGTCATTAAACACACAGAGAGAATATAAAGATGCTAGCCAGACACGATTAACATCATTTACATGTGATGTGAAGAGAGAAACGTACAGTACATCTAATCTAATACAGCTAAACATCTCAGCCAACAACTCGGTTACAATTTTGTCGAGGACACAAACACAATTTGTTACATGATCATATACTCGTTTGTTTCCCTTAATCTGTATTAATGCACTTATTGTCTAATTAGCTTGCTGTACTTTATTACAGTATGGCCTAATCAGTCAGGTTTCTGGCCAACCAAAACACTGGACTGGACAGCACACTAGAGCTTTCACATGTCTGCTGGAATAGTTAATGAATTTATTATTTGTCCTCTATTTGTCCTTGTCCAGCCCTACATTACTGCTTGTATAATTAATGCATGCACATGTAGAGACTGAAAAGCTCGCCTTTGTTGGATTTGTTGTAACTCGTGAAGAACGGACAATGGCAGCCTGCATTAATGCGATCTATTCTGTGGCCTGTGTTCTCTTTCTGACCCTGCAGTGTGGGAACAAAATATTTCCTCCGACTGCAGAACAAACCATTTCCTGTGAAGATTGCATTGTCAATATAATTTAAGAGCAGTGAGAGTGAGGAGCAAAAGCATTCACAAGATTAACTGTCCAGCACCACCAAAGAGGGCCTCCCTCATACCACATCTGTCCGTCATCAGTCACGCACCATATTAACCACTTGTGGAGTGTCTCGTAGGATCGAGTCAAGCAAATGCTCTGGTGTCCTATAACTGTACATTTTTTGTAGTCTACATTTTCTAAGACAACAAAACACGTTGAGTTAGTGCCTCGATTCATTATTACAAGGTGCTTGAAATGTACTGGAGAACTGAAAAACCTTCAGTGTGTTGCACCAGCAGGATGTTAAGTTCTATCATAGCATGGTTTGAACGTACACGGCTATTATTTTCAGATTTACAATCTGTGAAAAAATTAAATGACAAAGTTTCAACATATCCTTAAACAAAACTAGGGTTGAGGTCATACGTTTACATATGCCTTGCAGAATCTGTAAAATGTTAATAATAATAATAAAAATGAGGGATCATAACAATTGTATTTTTTTTTAGATGGCCACAAGACACAATAATAACTGAATTTACACAAATGAACCACTAAAACATTTTATATACCCTTAATACTGTGTGTAGTTACCTGGATGATCACCGACTGTTTGTATGTTTTGTGATAGTTGTTCATGAGTTCCTTCTTTTGTCCTGAGCAGTTAAACTCCTCCAGGTCCTGCACATTCTTCGGCTTGCCAGCATCTTCTGCATATTTGAGCCTTTTCCAACAGCGGCTATAGGATGCTGAGATCCATCTTTTTACCCTGAGGGCGACTGAGGGACTCATACACGACTATTACAAAATGTGCAAACGTTCACTGATGCTCAAGAAGGCAACACGATACATTAAGACCCAGGAGGGGGGTTAAACTTTTGAACAGGATAACTGGTGTAAATTGGTGTACAAATAAAAAACAAAATGCAATTTCTATTATCCTTCTCATTTAAAAAAAAAAAAAAAAGATTTTGCAGATTCTGTAAGGCGTATGTAAACTTATGACCTCAACTGTAAACAGGGGGATTATAAAACTACAAATAAGCTGTTTCTATATCAGCCAGCATACCGAGGTCTTTCCTGGGGTAGTAAAAATAAAGTAAAAAAACTGAGATATTAGCACGGTGGTAGCCCAGACACCAAAATATGTTACAAGTTTAGCCATTAGTGTAATATTAAACTGCCATTCAGCATATTCAAATGGTTCGTAAGCGGTTTAATAAGAAAATGTTGTTAAGTTTGTCACCCTAGCTATAGAACAGAACTAGTGCACACCAGTGTAAACAACAGATAAGTAAACTGAGTCACCACTTTATTGTAAATCATCATTACTTATTGTATTTCGCTCATTTGTCTACGGATGAAATATAACTTGACACATCTCGATCGTGAATGTAATATTTCCTGTTAAGTCAGATCATGTTTCTGATTGGCTGGTGATGATGAACATGTCTCTCCGTGAGACAAAGTTTTGATCTACGATCACATAACGTACTACTAGCTAGCTTAAAGTCCTCGTGAAGTGCCTTGAAACGCATAACGTTATTATTGTCTTGACGTAATTTTCCACTGAAACAGGAAGTCAGGGCAGGACATATTGAGTGGCTCCTCCCCCTATTGAAATAGAGAATAGTGTTTTAATTACCTTACAGCCCGGGCTAAGCTGTACTTGACAAAAAAAATTCCACTAAAAGAATTCCGGCCATTTCCTTCTTAACCAGCTTACAGTTGGAAAACTGAATAAAACGCGCGCATTTAAACAGCCACAGACATAATTACGTCCAATGCTTGCTGATACGATTTCTCTCGCTCAACACCGGCAACTTCGGCAAGGTGATTTTTAGACTAGAGAGCATTTGATTGGACAGACAATCTGATGAGAAGTTGAAGTGCAGAATGATGTCATCAAAATTGTTGATCCGTATTGGTGGTAGAGAGAGACTGTACATTTTGAATGCATATATCTTCTAAATGCAAATTTTGTCATTGTTTTGGAGCACACTAGCTTATAGATAACCTTAAGATGAACGTATTCATACTAAAAGCCACAAAACTTTCAATTTTATTTCATAGGGACTTTAAGTATCTGTGGTGTAACCGAAATTCAACATCATACGATGACTTTACATCCTTGACTTTGGTTCAGAATCCAACATCCAATATATCACGATGGAGCATAAATAAACACACATTCTAACATGACGGTTGACATTCGTGCTTATTTCTTTGCTTTTCTCCTATAACTGGGTTTTTCTAAAAAAAAAAAAAAGTTTATAATATATATATAAATAAAACGAGTGTAGCGTACTCTGAGCCTCTGCCTTATTTCCATTTCCTCTGCAGTGCCATTCATTATTCAGCATGTCAGTGTCCAAGCTGCTGGAATTAGCACTTCATACAAACTTCAAACCCAGCACAACACACCCGCTGAGACCCTGGCAGAAAAGGATGGATTCAGCTTCACACACACACACATTTGTCTTACTAATCTTGTGAGCACCTTCCACTGAATACACGTACACCAAACCTTAAGCTCTGTAGCCACAATAAAACCTTTTAGCTTCTGTAGTTTAAAAAAAAAAAAAAAAAAAATTACAAGTTTTTTTCTTAAAAGCATATTGTCTCATAGGGGTCCAGACAAATGTCCCCACAAAGTCAAACCTGTCAGACATCCCTATCTTTGTGGGGACATTTGGTCCCCACCAAGACATAAAAACATGCCCACACACACACACAAACACACACACCCCAAAAAAACCATAGCAGCAGGATGAGGTCACTGTGTCTATAGGATAGAGTAGAGAAAAACCACTGAACACGTTTAGTTTAAAAACCAATAAAGTCATACATTTCCACCAGTTCCGAATGCGGATTTCTTTTTAGCCTTCACGGATGCTGAACATGGCTGTATGAGGACCCCAAGGTTTCTAAAAGTTTTTTTTTGTTGTTGGTTTATGTTACGTCTCTAATTATGTAGCGTCTCTAGTTGTCAAATTCAATACAGAAACAGATGTTCTGATAAATATGGTGGGAGAATGTGGCCTACTATGTGGAAAAACCTGCATTCCAAGACCAAATCAGAAGTGATGACTGGTTTTCAACAGATCTCAGCCTAAAGCCTAAACACTTCAGGTTTGCCAGTAAACTTAATCGCCCGTTATGTTTAGCTCTCATGGGATGCTAATTTGTCAGAATTTATATGCTTTTATTGAGAGAGATGCAACACATATCTAACCAGAAGCAGCCCATGACCATAGATTTTGGTAGGAGTTACACGGGGAATGAGGTCCCTGTGGTGTAGACGCGTTTCTGATGTACGGACATTACCCACTTCATAATCCCCCTTTCCCTCTCCCAAACTTTGCAGTATATCTTACAGTAGAAATGGTCCTGTACACATTTTCTACACTTGCACTTTGCTTCTGTTTTAATGTATTAGATTGAATTCCAGTTCTAATGTTACTCTTTCTTAACTTTGATCAATGTTACTATTTGCACTTTTGGCAGATGATAAACTGTATTTCATTGCTGAGTATCCATACACACACAATGCAATGACAATAAAGTTGTATCTATCGCTCTATCTAAAAGTAGCCTTTGTCACATAAACATTACAGCACAGTGAAATTAGTTTCTTCGCATATCGCAGCTTGTTAGCTAGTTGGGGTCAGTGCGCAGGGTCAGCCATGATACGACGTCCCTGAAGCAGAGAGGGTTAACAATGGCAGCTTGGTGGTGCTGGGGCTTGAATCCCTGACCTTCTGATCAGTAACCCAGACCCTTAACCCACTAGCTCAATTTGTCATAAAAATGGCACCCTGGCAGCCCTTTCTTTAAATGTTCATAGAGAGCAAGCATTGGGGCAGCATGATTCTTGCCCCACTGGACCTCTACTAGCACTTCCTGTAGTTCCCATTTTTCTCCACTAGGTGCAATAATAACTCTATGGAGCTAAATGGGGCAGTGAGCACACTGCCTCACAATTGTGCGACACTAAGTAAGGTGAGCAAATCGATGGAAATCAATGGCTAATATCTTTCAAATAGCAAGATCATTGGTCGCTCAAAAAAAGTAATTAGTATTTCCATGAAATTTAAAATGAGTTGTGAATGAGGACTTTATGAGATAAAAAAATTTATTTGACGGATGAGCCGCCACTGTATCTGACACAGCTATTATATAAATGTCTGATTGTATGCGAGGACATATGATATACAGTACTGTGCAAAAGTCTTAGGCACCCTATTATTTTTTTTAAGTACAAACTTTGTTATAGATCTTTATTTTACAGCTTACAACATTATCGAGTCAGTACAAAAAACATGTTCGATTAGTCCAAACATTAGTTTTCCAGCAGAAAATTAAATGTTAAAAGAAAAATGTTTTTGTATGTCAGTAAAGAAAGTAGCATATTATGTAAGAGACCACTTTTCAGACAAAGACAGAATGAAGGCTGCTGTGTTTTACTGCAAAATTGCGACACTCAAAGTCTCCAGAAGAACCGTGGCTGGTTCTGCAAGATGCTCACTTCAACTTACAGCTAATGTCCTTATAAATCTGCACAAATAGTACCTGAGACTACTCTTTTTAAAACAAATATTGACTTTTTGAAAAAGTTTCATTTATTACTGTTTACTGCTCTTTATAGTATTTTTTAAATGTAGAAACATTTCATGTTATTATTTTTGAAGGAATCTTTGCTCTACTGCATTTCTTTGCAAAGACTTTTTTCACAGAACTGTACATTTGAGTGTTAATGAAGGAAATTGGCAGTGTAAAATGCAAATTACCCAAATCAGCTTGCTAGTTGCAGTACCATTAGCCAATTGCAATTATGTTCATGCCATTTTTAATGTAAACTTTTTTAGTAATCCGTAAGCAAAATCCAGAAAGAATCGAGGATGAGCGCACACACAAACACACACAGAAAGAAAGAAAGAAAGATAGGAAGAAATAAGAAAGAACATAATATTGAACTCAATAAACAGTCTAACTTGAGTCAGAGCAGTTTATGGAAGAATGAAAGTATAACATAAGAGAGATTAGAAATGAGCAGTTGGTGTAGTATACATTCAGCTTTGGGCTTATATTAAACATAAAGTGAATCATAGTTCTGCAATGTGGACCTCACGAAAACTTTGCTCCTGGCTACTGGCCTGATCCTCATTACATTCAACCCAAACCAAATTTATACATATCCCAGGAGCAACATTTGGTGTTGACATTAGCATAACAACAAGATGCTTGTGAGTCCTTTCAGAGTGTAGCAAGTAGCTAACATTAGCTCCGCGTTACCCCAGTTTTTACCCAATAGTTTTTATGTTTATGAAAAGTCTTAAATTAGGTCAGTCTCTGGGAAACAATGCACTTCAAATGTCCTAATTAAACATAACATGAGATGTTTCACATAAATTTGCTTCAAAATAATTTTTAATTGCCCATAATCTTCCATGTTTAAAAAAACACAACATGATGTGATGTAGAATTTGCTTCCTTGCAGAACCAGATAAGAAACCTGACATGTTTGACAGCAAGCATCAGGGGATACAGATGCAATCCACAGATCTAGACGAAGATTCTAATCAAAGGGCTACATGGAAATGACTCTTCTTCTTAACTGATTATTAAATGGATTACTATCATCTGTGTCCAGTAAAATATTACATTTCATTCTGATTGACCAGCTGGTGTACTCCATTTGAAATCAACTGTTTGTTCTGATTGGGCTTTCAGTTCATTATTAACAAGATTATTACGCTGAATAATATTCTGGAGGCATTTCAGTTTGTCATCTAATGTATGTTTATTTTTAAACCACACCATTGTTTCAATGTTCTCAATTTAGATTGGTCAGAAGAGATTGATTCATTTTCTATAAGAGCAGCTCTGAGAGGAGTCCCGGCTGTAATTCATATGATCTAAGACTAATAATCAATGGATTAAAAACATGTTATTTAACAAAGAAATGTCTACTAGTAGATATTGTGACGCTTTAGGTAAGGAGATGTCTATATAACATTTGTGGACATTTCCAGTGTCAGCAATTTGTAGTGCTCAGTAATTTTCCACCCTGGAAATGATTTCAGGACAGGGGAGTTTGTGATACAAACAAATGTTTATAGTTGCTATGATGTAAGCGATAACAGGAACTGACTTGCATGTCCTAATTCCGTTTGTTAATAATTACAAGTTAAAACTTGTAATTATTTATTTAAATGTCAGAGTGTATGCGAGAACATATAAAATATAGTATTGTGCAAATTGCTGTAGTACTTCTGGGTAATAAGACCCAGAAGTACTAACGTCACATCACACCACTCTGTTGTTGATTATTTTTCTATAAAAGCACCCCCTTAACCCTCTACGGCTCGAATTCTATCATGTACATGAAAAAATAGTACTTGATTTAGTTTAATTAATACAAATATATTTTTTTAAAAATTTTGGAAAATAACAAATATTTTATGGGTAATTTGTATAATTATAATTGGTAATTGTATAGTTGGTAAATTGTTGCCATATGGCAGCAATGTGCTGTGGTGGAAAGTATCATATAGTGCGAAATAACACAAAATGTATGACATTAAATTCCAATTACTGCATTTAAAAGACTATTAAAGTTACAGAGTTTTT
Organism: Ictalurus punctatus; assembly: GCF_001660625.3. NCBI lineage: Eukaryota > Metazoa > Chordata > Actinopteri > Siluriformes > Ictaluridae > Ictalurus > Ictalurus punctatus. The sequence continues at coordinate 19,964,438 of NC_030430.2, forward strand.
TGCCATCTACTAAGCATGTAAACATTATATCTTCTAGAAATGAATTACAGTTGTAAAAAAGTATGAGGATGGATTTACTCACTCAAAATCCATACAAAAATTTGATCCAAACTTGTTTTGGGTGAAGTATCTTTTTAATTCTTTCTCTTGAATTCTATTGTTCCCTTTCAAAGGGAACTTCGACGCTGCGTTTAGCATAACACTATGGGGAGCGCCTCTCGCGCGGACCGGCATCTGAAGCTTGTGTAAAATCATGCCTATTTATAGGCCTGCCATGATCAGGTGACGTGGCAATTAAGCGCGTCGTGTGATATAAATATGGCACCTGTGAACCGCGCCGTCAGCCTCTATTATCTGAAGTGAAGGCACAATTCACAGGCCTGCCCTGGTATGACAAAGCTACGGAACGTCTCGTTCCCTTCTCAGGGTACAGGGTTACATGCGTAACCCAGATGTTTTCTTGAAACAGAAAATTTATAACATAAAGTGCAACTGCAATATGTCTGAAGTATTTCTTACTTTGAATGTGAAAAAAAATGTAAACATGCTATTAGAGAAGCCTACCGTCTTTCAATTCATGAATGAACATACCACAGTTCTATTATTGCATGTTGTTGCCATATGGCAACAATGACATTTTACCATTGATCAGAATACTCAAAATATATAAAGTTGTTTAAATGACAACAAATAAATGTTAACTTGAGCAAGTATTGCATTGTCGCCTATCAAAAAATTGGAAATGAATTGTAATTAATTGACAACACCATGCAGTAAAGGGTTAAGTTAAGGGTTTTATTCCTTACCTTTAACATCATATGTCTTTTTTCCCTTTAAGACACTTACTTAATAAATCTATTTCACTAATATCTTTATTAAACCACATCTGATTCTGGATTAATCAGGATAATTGTGCTCATACTGTATAAAACTTACTATTCTCAGAGTTTTACATATTAGAAAAAAAAAATAGGATCTGTTATAAATTTTAAATATGAGTCGCAATGCTCTGTACCAGCAGATACACTATAATAGGGGAAGAAAACAGCGAGGCTGTGTGTGAGAGCTCAGCAAAGAGCCACCACTTACACAGCAAGGGAAAGTACAGCCTCAATTTATCCCCTTGACAACTAATGACACAGCATTGCTTTGGAAAAAAGGCTTGCTTTGGAAAAAAAAAAAGAAAAAAAAAAAAAGAGGGTGCCCAAACATTCTTCGAGTTAAGAGTCCAGGCAGGCAGAAGAGCGAAGCTCATCAGGCCTCCATTTAGCTGAGATGACGCATTTGGCTTGCATCAAGGCTGTGGGTCGTCTTATTTGGAGTTTGGGGAAAAACTTAAAAAAAAAATAAACCCTTCTCAATCAACGGAATTCATTGAAGTAAACACATCGAATTGGGGGGGGGGGGGGGGGGGGGGGAGCGATACAGCGAAAATACAGAGTACTTGGGAAGATCAAACATTCAAATATGATAACACAGCATTCACACTTCACAGTATGCGGACGAGATGAGATACAGTGAACAGCTGAATTAGGTGGTCTTTCCTAAAGCTGATTCTGGTTAATCAGAGCGAATGAAAGAGACTGATTTGTCCTCTTCAAGCAATGCGAGATACTTGAAGAACCCAAATATTTGCCATCGAGCTATCCGAATGCGCTTTGATTAACGCGGTACTCTTAAGCGCAGCTTGTATTCTGGGTCACAAGGAATGTCATATGTCTGAGCAGGACAGTAAAATAGGGTTTTTTTTCCCCCTGTGCGTTTCAGGTCATATTCATCAGAATATAATAAGACTCCTGTTTCATGTTGATCAGACCTGGATCACAGACCATTTCTAGAGCTCTGACTGTGGAAGCAGCACTTCCTAGATTTTCCTGGAAGGCTGACATGCTGAAAGAATTTGTGGCAGCTTGGGTGAGTAAAACATAATGAATCCAGTGTATTTCTCTGGTACATCATATTTAGATTCTGTGGCAATACTATATAGTAAATGCAATGTGAAACTATATACCAGGGGTGGGCAATCTTATCCGGAATGGGCCGGTGTGGGTGCAGGTTTTCATTCCAACCAAGCAGAAGCCCCACCTGAATCTATCGAAAGCCAAGATCAACTGATTAAACAGGTGGAATCAGGTGTGCCTCCTGCTTGGTTGGAATGAAAACCTGCACCCACACAGGCCCTTTCCGGATAAGATTGCTCAACCCTGCTATATACTGTAGGTGTGTTCTGTTTTGATCACGTGACTTTTTTTTAAGTGATCGATGGCATGTTCCTAAACAACGGGCCAAATATTTGGCAGTAGCGCTAACTATGTCGGGAAGACAAGACGTATTTAAGAGATAACAGTCAGATATATGCATTAAGAAACAACAAAAGAGTTCATATCTGCAGCAACTGTATATCACTGATTCTTAATTACTTACTTCTTGATTATACATGAATAATAAAAAAAGTAAAAAATGCCACTGGCATCTCACATAAATTCACACTGAAAACGTTTACGTGACACTTTGCAAAGGTTTGTGCCATAAAAACGGGTCTGGTTTTTGTGACATTATAACGTCTGTGTTTTAATGTAAGTCGATTTCAAAACAGTCCTGTAGCACTCGAAAATGGCACGCATGTTACACTTAATGCAAACCAAATTATAGCAGAAGCGAAATTTGGGGTCGTTACCATGACAAGTGCGGGCGTGTTAAATTAAATCAATCTCATAAACACCATAAAAGCACACTCCAATTGTTTTTTTTGTTTGTTTTTTTAAAGGACCTAAAATAGGAAATTAGTAATCTGGATAATAATCCCATCTTAAATCAACTTTGTGATTATTATTAAAGCCTGTAAAATCTGTAAAAACACAAGAGTTTAACGTCCAACGTACGCTGTGATGTAAATGCAGTTAAACGTATACAATCATGCTCAGTGTGTGTCTGGATTCAAACATATACATTGTTCTTCTATTTAATAGTTTTTCTAAAGGATTGCCTTAATCCGTTCACTTAATCCTTTCAAAAGGATTAAAGATTTCACTCTGTTCTATTTTTAGCTCCATTTATATTTTGAATGCTTGCTCTGGATTCAGCAACACTTCATAACCTGGGAATTATAAGGTTCTATCACAAAATGAGTAAGAATTATAAATAGATGACTCTCTCTCTCTCTCTCTCTCTCTCTCTCTCTCTCTCTCTCTCTCGATCGATAACATTAAAACCTAATACTAAACAGTACTTAGTGTACTTAGACTGCAACAATGTTTAGGTAGGTGGTAGGTGTCCAAGTAACATCCACATGAATGCCAGGACCCAAGGTTTCCCAGCAGAACATTGCCCAGCACATCACACTGCCTCCGCCGGCTTGCCTTCTTCCCATAATGCATCCTGGTGCCATCTCTACCTAGGTAAACGATGCACACGCACCCGGCCATCCACATGGCCGTCTGCCATTGCTCCACGGTCCAGTTCTGATGCTCACATGTCCAGTTCTGATACTTGATGCACTGTGTGTTCTGACACCTTTCAATCATAACCAGCAATTTGTGCTTACAGTAGCTCTTCTGTGGGATCGAACCATACGGGTTAGCAGTCACTCCTCATGCGCATCAGTAAGACTTGGGCACTCGTGACCCTGTCACCGGTTCACCAGTTGTCCTTCCTTGGACCACTTCTGGTAGGTACGAACCACTGCATACTGGGAACACCCAACAAGACCTGCTGTTTTAGAGCTGCTCTGACCCAGTCATCTAGACATCACAACATGTCAAATGTTGATCAGATCCTTACACTTGCCCATTTTTCCTGCTTCCAACACATCAACTTTGAGAACTGACTGTTGACTTGCTGCATAATATCTCCCACCCCTTGACATGCGCCACTCTAACGAGATAATCAATGTTATTCCCTTCACCTGCCAGTGGTTTTAATGTTCTGGCTGATGTACAGTATTTGAGAAAGGAATACTGCATAGAAATATAAAGTTGAAAAGTTGTATCTGCTTTTACCCGAACCTTTATAACTGAATATCATAAAACACAGAACTTATCACAGAACTGTCAGACAAAATCTTAGTATTCTAAGGTCTCAACTTTGGTTAAAAGCAAGTGAGACACTGTGTGTCGTAACAAAAATACATACTGTATTGTCTTGGAACACATCAACGAACCATGATAGTAAGTGGCAGTTATTGGAAGCCGCTCTCATAAGTAGGAAATAAAACACAATGAGGCATGCTGCTACAGGAAATTAATCAATAATGTCTTGGTATGATGTGGCCCAATGTAAAGCAGAATTATTGTTACCACCCCAAAATTGATCCTTTTCCAATAGAGGTACATTCAGAAGTGTTTAATCCCTCTTATACCACAGCATTTTGCAAATCGTCAACAATTCCACTTGTATTATTAAGTCTCTTTATGTTATAGCAATATTTGAATGAACACATTAATATAACCTTGTGATTAATTACTCAAAATTAATCAAAACCTTCTGACCAAATAGATTTGAGAATTCAACAGTGGTGTGTTATAACACACAATAATGCTCTGTTATGTGCTAGAGTTGTTTTTTCTTTGGGTTTTAATGCCACATTGTTCATTATCATCTATAAAAAAAAAAATAAATAAAAATAATAATAATTTAAAAAAAAAACTTCCAGTTACTCATATACAGAGACTACTTCGTTAATGCTACAGCAATGCTACAGCGTATAGTGTATATGCAAAAACATACAGTTCAATACCAGGTGCAACCAAGCCCATACTGGAAAGAAGTGGACGTAGTGTGTGCTTAATGCATTAGCCTGGATAGGAGAGGATAATGGTCTAAAGCTTTGTTTATACTGTGTCTAGGCCAGACTTTCTTGCCTTTCTCTCTGATGTTGGATCAGTATTTACTTTTACCAGAACATTAATGACAGGACTATACAGGGAACCCAAACATCGACTTATAAGGTGTCCGGCCTAACCTTGAAGTACTATCAGTTAAAAACAATAGAGCCCAAAAAAAAAGAAAGAGATATTTTAGAGAAAAAAAGGAGGGTCAAATAATGGCACGGAATGAAAAGTAAATATATATCGCCAAATACATAGAACTTTGTACTTACTGTAGGCCTACAATGATATATAACAAAGAATCCTACAGAAAGGACATGATGCGTAATTTTTCAACATTTCTCATAATGTTGCATTTTAAGCCACACAAATACGACTGTACTGTATAAGTTTGATGCTAGAATGCATATGTGAGTGTTTAAGAGAGCGGGGGAGAGGGGCCAGAGTGTCCAATCTGGAAATCTGCCATGTGCAAAAGAAGCCAGGTTTAAGTCATGGTTTGGCCCAAACCAAAATTAGTCTCAGCCGAGCAATGAGGCAAGAGTGGTCTTTGGGGAGAAGTGTACAACTTTACTTAATTCCAGGCTCAGCACACTTGGACTACAAACAATGCATTACATGTCAAAAGAACACATAATGAATATGCTACATATTAATACTTGTTTTCAAAGCAAGTGGCTAGAGATTCGAATAATCCTTCTGTCATTAATATATTCAAGGAAGCAATAATGAGACAATTATGCTGTATTCAACACAATAACCCCTCCCAAACAAGCCACAATTCCTGCGAGGGGAACTCTGAAGATCCAACAGGGAGGAACATGGCTTTTGTCTTTTCTGGTCCAAGTGAAAGTAGGCTGAGAACACCCAACGCAGCCCCTAACAAGGCCTCTGGACACACAGACCAACTCTCTTGAAGATTCTCAGAAACACTCAATCTGTTTTCTATGAATTCTATGAAAAGTCAACACATGGCATGGATATCTAAAATGGACATGAACTGAAATAGCCCCAGCTGAGTTTTCTGGCAGGGGTCAAAAGCTGATGTTTTGCTTGAAACTTGCTGTGATTCTCCTCCCCTTTTCTCCTCCCTTCATTTGGTTTATTCCACTTTGGGGCTGATTAAAACCTCGACCCTGTTTGGATGGGACTGAGCGCTAAGATTGTGCCTGCTTTATGTCAACTGTCTTGGGAGCAGGGATCCTACTCCTCACTGTAACATCTCTCTCTCTGTGTCTCTCTGTCTCTCTTTCTCTGTTCTAAACAATTGAGAGAATATTCCAGACTACACAGGAGCTCACTTTAAATTCGAGAAAATTTCACGGCTGAGGTTAAAGCCAAATCTTAGACAACAACACACTTAATACTAAACACCAAATATCAAATCCCATGCATCAGTATTTTTATTTATTTATTTAACAGCCAACATGTTTTATACCAATAAATGATATGAATTTTTCTTTAATCTAATGCTACAAATATTATATTATATTATATTAAAAAAACAACTAAATTATAAGCCCATAAAGTCCTGTTCATCTTTTGTGCTGTGAAATCGGAGTCTATGCATGGCACCCTTAAACTGTAAGCTGGGTTCTGTCTTATAACTATCATGCACCTACTTAGAAATGAACGACTTTTTTACTAATACAAAGCTACCGTCCATCCATCCTTTTTCCATACCATTTATCCTACACAGGGTTGCAGGGAGCCTCGGGGACAAGGTGGGGGACACCCTGGATGGGGTGCCAACCCATTGCCGGGCATAATCGCACACACGTTCACACACTGTGTACAATTTAGAGATGCCAATCAGCGTACAGGTCATGTCTTTGGACTGGGGGAGAAAACCAGAATACCCAGAGGAATTCCCCGGAGCACAGGGAAAACATGCAAACTCCGCACACACAGGGCAGAGGTGCGAGGCAAACATGCTAACCACTAAGCCATCGTGCCCCCTGAAATAAAACCCATCAGTAACTAAATAATTCAAACACTGGTTGAATTTAATATGTGCTGAAATAACATGCTAGCTGACTAATCGGATCTCAAGAGGCAAGTTTTTGTTTTGTGATAGTCAGTGTCTAAGTTCGCCCCAAAAACCTGCACAAAAAATGTTAGTTACAGCAGTTACGGTTACACTGTACCTCAAACGCCACCGTTATTCAGCTAAAATAGAGCGAATCAAGTGGTAAGTCAAAGTAGAGAGAGAATCACGCAGTGTTCAGTGTGCATGTACAGCATCACTTCATATGATTCCACTTTTTGTTTTGCATGTTTAACCCCTATGTCTGTCTGTTTTGAGCAACAAATGCTTAATCACTCTCCTTCAAAATTGAAGGGAATCCTAAAGTAGCAAATTCAGTGTCACGAGCTTCATGAGTCACTATACGTGACAGGAAAACTCAACAAACCCTTTAGCCGTCTAGCCTGCTGAATCGAGTCATGAAGGTAAGAATCTGACTCTTTGAGCACGTCTTTTCCACAGACTGAGGGTGTGAAACTTGTTTTCTTTTTCCAGAGCCAGGAGCCTCTGTGCACGTCTCACCCATTCGAGTCACATTAGCACATGCGAGCTTAGTCACAGCCTGTTTAAATGCAGCATTGAAAGCATCGATCATTACAGAACTGTACCACGCTGAAGTATTGAAACGGTGCCGAGCATTCGAGACCTCGTGCAGCTCTACCTCGCACATGCTCAGTAACTAACCACAGCGGTATTCGTGTTCCATTTGTATCGTTAACACGGGAGCAAACAGAAACTCAGCTCGAATTTCACACCTAGACGAGTTTTACTATGCCGAACGTGCATCCGCACCGAGGGCTCGTGCTGTTGTACTCTGTCTGGTCAACTGACTGCATGTTGTACTCTCACGGAGAGGAGAGTTTCTCTGGCACTGTGCTCGATAACCAGAGCAGAACAATGAAAACAGCTAGATATATTCAGTTAAATGATCAGTACTGCATCATTATCGTTGTTTTTATATGAGTATTTAAGGCTTTCCTTTTTTTTTTATTACTGAGGGAGACAGTAAATTGTAACTACAAACAGGAAGGAAAGGAAAGGGGGAAAAAAGCAAAGGAAAATATAAAACATGGAAGGAAAGGAAAGGAAGCAGAAAAGGGACATGAAGAGAAAGGGAATAAAAGGATAGGAAAATAAAAGATGGAAATAAAAGGAAAGGAAATGCAAGGAAAGGAATAGAGGAAAAAGAAAAGGAAGGGGAAGGAGAGGCAAGGAAAGGAAATGAAAGAAAGGAAAGGGAAAAAGAAAAGGGAAATGGAAGCAAAGGAAATAGAAAACGGGAAAGGAAGGGAAAGGAAGGGAAAGGAAGGAAAAGGAAAGGAAGGGAAAGAAAAGGAAGGAAAAGGAAATAAAAGGAAAGGAAGGGAAAGAAAAGGAAGGGTAAGGGATGAAAAGGAAAGGAAGGTAAAAGAAAAGGAAAGGAAAGAAATGGAAGGGAATGGAATGAAAAGGAAAGGAAGGGAAATAAAAGGAAGGGAAAGAAAAGGAGGGGAAAGAAAAGGAAGGGAAAGGGATGAAAAGGAAAGGAAGGGAAAGAAAAGGATTGGAAAGGAAAGCAAGGGAAATGAAAGAAAAGGAAGGGAAAGGAAAGAAAAGGAAAGGAAAGGAAGGGAAAGGAAAGGAAGGGAAAGAAAAGGAAGGGAAAGAAAAGGAAGGGAAAGGAAAGGAAGGGAAAGAAAAGGAAGGGAAAGGAAAGGAAGGGAAAGAAAAGGAAGGGAAAGGAAAGGAAGGGAAAGAAAAGGAAGGGAAAGGAAAGAAAAGGAATGGAAATGAAAGGAAAGGAAGGGAAAGGAATGAAATGGTAAGGAAGGGAAAGGAATGAAACGGTAAGGAAGGGAAAGGAAAGGGAGGGAAAGAAAAGGAAGGGAAAGAACAGGAAAGGAGAAAATGAAGGGGAAAGGAAAGGAAAACAGAAAAAAAAGAATTGGGGGAAAAAACAACGTGAGGAGAGAATGAACTAGAAGAGAGATAAGCAGACCACAGAGTCAGGTTCTGGGAAGTCTTGCTTGCAGGAGATCTCTGGTTTCAGAGGTGTGTTACATAAGATAGGGAGCACTCTACCCGCTAAAGTAGTAATCAACCCAGAGAGGATCAGGTTCTGCAGGTGAACATACACACAACAACACACTAATAAGCTGAGATAAGTGTACAAGTAATAATGTCATAGTAATAGTGACATGAACTGAAACAGTGGGAGCCTGAAGAAAAATGGCTTTCTGTGCAATGAGCGAGGAATCCTACTGTGTTTAAAAATATTCCCCCTCTGTAGAGTACACGAGGGAAGACTTTAGTGCAAGACATACTGATATTAAACAGATCTATTATATTTATTTCCTCTTCCACACATGCGAACCTCAGAATGTTCACAGAATTCAAGAGTTACGGCAAATCGAAATGCTGTTTTTGGCCCAAGTGGAATGTAAAGCGGCTTGCTGTTCTGTCCGAACAACCTAAAGTATTCAGTAGAGAGATAAAAAATGTCGAGTGCTAAGGAGAAAAGCTGCACTCCGTCTGGAGAAATCTCGTGCACCGACAGAAACTTACTTTGCCAAGTCATTTAGTATTAGGCTTCTCTTCATTCATCTCTACATATCTCTCTCGCTCCATGCTCTCCACTCTTATAAGGCTTATTTTTTCATCATTCATAATGCTATGAAGCCCAAGGCTGCTGATAGATTACCATGTCGTCTAGAAGGAAAAAAGCAAGCATACAAATAGACCATGGAGTCAGTCATGCAATTCCGTACTATAAAATTTAAGTCTTTAAGAGTCTCGCAAGAGGTGCGTTTCCTTTTTATAGCGCTATAATTACCCTACCCTTGGGAATACCAAAACAAACTGCTGAGAAAAGAATGCTGTTTTGGCACAGCTTTTGGAAAAGCCACGAGGACATCAACAAATTAGCATGGGTGGTGAATGGAGGAAGAATATTGTGTGTAGGAAACTGAGACTGGGATCACAATGGGATTTCTCATGGGCACTGTGAAAGACTAATTGTGCAGATATATTTATCTTACCTGTTAAGATAATACCTAATACAGAAGTTATTGAGCTAATGGCATTTAATGACTCAATCAATGCAGTTCCATGAGTTCCATAAGCCACTTTCTATCCACTGCTTCCCCTCATTCGTATTCAGAGCAATGGGCCTGAGAAGTGCTCTTCAGCTGTGTGTGCAGAGTGAAGAATTCTCCGGCACTGTGTTATCATTGTTCATTGTTTCTCATCAGTAATCAGAGCAGAACAATGGAGATGGCGATCTTCATATATAATTATCATTATTGCACCGTTCTCTTCTCTTTAAGGCATCATCGTGGGTTTTTTGGTTTTTTTTTTATTTTACTCAGGGAAACTAAATCAGTCACATAACTACAGATGAACACCTGATAAGAATCAAAGGCATTTCCTGGACAGGACAGGGCAGGACGGGATAGGGTAGGGGAGAAATCAGAAAAGGTAAAGGAATTAAATAGAAAGAGGAAATGAAAAAGGAAGAGGGAAACGAAACAAAAGGGAAATGACACAAAAAAAGGAAATGAAAGAAAACGAAGCAGAAAAGGGAAACAAAGGGAAAGGGGATCAAGGGAAAGGAAACATAAACATGGAAAAAAAAATTAAACAAATAAGGAAAGAAAAGGAAAGAGAAAAAAAAAACCTAAGGAAAGGAAGAAGAAAAATTAAAGAAAATAAAACAAAAAAGGAAAGAAAAGGAAACAGAAAAATTAAAGGAAAGGAAAGGAAACAAAGCAGAAAAGGGAAACAAAATGAAAGTAAAAACGGGAAAGGTAGAAGAGGAAACAGAAAAATGAAAGAAAATGAATCATAAACAAGAACAAAAAGGAAACAGAACAAGCAAAGGAACGTTCAGATGCATTTTACCTTACCTGTTAAGATAATAACTAATGATACAGGATATATTGAGCTAATGGTATTTAATGGCTCAATCAATGCAGTAACATCAGTTCCATAATCCACTTTCCATCCACTGCTTCCCCTCATTTGTATTCAGAGCAGTGGGACTAAGAAGGACTGTTCAGACGCTGTCACAAGCACAAGGTCAAAAACCCATGTGATAAGGCACGTGGCTCTCGTCTGAACATGACATATTGTTTACATTAACACCCACATAATCTGGCTAAAGGGACACTAGATATACAGGATTGTACAGTTTGAGCATGGCCACGTTCCTGACCCAAGCTGCAGAGTAAACTGGCGATAGATCCGACATGCTATGTCATACTCGACATGGTTTACAATCACGTGGCATGTGCACAGTCACTGATCCAGTGTAGTTAGCCATTATGTCTCTATATATATAATATTGTGCTGCCCGTGCCGATAGTAGCGTAAGCACTGATCTTGTCACATTTTTGCACGTTAAGTAGTATGTGTGCAGAGTTGGACTGTCAGAACAAATGTGACTGTCTGAATATTAGTTCTATTTTCTTAGTGTTAATGTGATCATTTTATTTATATATATATATATATATATATATATATATATATATATATATATATATATATATAAACATTTTGTATACATTTGTAACATACAGTTCACTCCTCTATAACACCATTATGTCATACTCCATGTGGTGAACATATAACATATACAGTGAATAGGAAGTAAAGGGCAGATGGTGGATTGTTATTTGGATCACGTTTGGCCTAAGAATGGAAAATCAACAACAGTTATTTCGTTTCTCAGTACATAAAATATGAAATACTACAGTGTATGATAAAATTGGAATGTTGACACCCTTTCATCATGGTCACGTCCTCTGGTTTACACTATACAAACAAACTATAGTGCTACTGCCTATAGCAGTGTAACTGTATATGGTCATTAATAATTGAATGCATCTAAATAATTGAATCTGTTAAATAATTGGAATTCAAATGCAATTTTTCAATCGTTTGAAAACACTTCCGCAGAGGTCCTGCGTAGTTGTACATGGTGCATGGCGATCCTGAAGGCACAATGTGAGTAAGAATGGGATAACAGTCAAAATGTACTTCACTTGATTTGACCCTAACAAACTTAAAGACGTAAACTGTCTCTAGACTCGAGCTGGAATCAGTCAGGTTACCAACACAAACAGCGTCAGCTTGAATAAGCAACACTGTCTTCTTTGACCAAAGAAAAGCACAACTAATCTTCAAAATTGCTCACTGCGGTGATGTCATCTCAATCTCGGTGGCTTTGGCATCATTCTCTCTGTTTTCGGCATCAGAATGAAAATCTGCCTCTCTACTGGCTCAAGATTTGGCGTGGTGACTAAAGCAAAATGCATTTCACCAAATTCACCAAGGATTTACCTTGTCAGTTACATTAGAACAGAGCTGACTTGGTGTTCCTGAACATCTTATTCGATTAACACAATGTTCTAATGTCCTAAATCATATCCAAAAATCACTGAGTAGACAAAGGTCACAGGACGTCTCATAATCTATAATTCAATTGAACTGTATAACTCAAAATGTAGCCAATGTAAATATGACCTACTCCCTTCATTAAAACAACATGACATAATACATGATATGACATGACATATAACCCAAAAATAATGATAAACAAAGCCTATGGCATCATACCATGTATACAGGGTTTTTTTTTTCTCTGCATGTTACTAAATTGCGGGTTTTCCCTCAGATACATTTGGTCCCTCATCTATATTTTTCATATTTCAATTACACCCTTTTTATTTAGCTGCAGCTCTCAAATCTTCCTCAGCCATTTTAGGTCTCTCCATAACCACAAACAGCACGCCTGGAAAAACTCAACACGCATTATTCTGCATGTGCTACGGACTTGTTCTGCACATCTGGTTTAGCAGAAAGTGGATCATTAGACTTCAAACAAACTTGGAAATGAAGTGTATTATTTCAACTCTTCTTGAGAGTCATGGGACTCTTCACTCCAGTCATTGTTTATTAAAGTTTTGACAATTTTACAAGCAGTGTCTTTTTTTAAATCAGAGCTTCTGCAGGTTTCAACAAGTTCAATTTAAGACTTTTTTTTTTTTTTTTTTAGACCTTTTAAGACCATTATGAATGCAATTTAAGAGCTATTTCACGTCCATGTTAGCCCACACACCACATCGCGACACACTGGGCATGCTCCGCTGAATTCTGACCGGGCTGCACAGTTTGCATGACTGGTTAGAGATTCCGTTTTTTAACAGCGTGATCAATACAAATTTTTCCCAAAAACATATTTAGATTAGAACTTTATAAAAGTAAAGTTAACTTCATAATCCAAGCAATTTTTAAGACTTGTCAAAATTGTATTTAAGATATTTTAAGGCCTGTAATTCGGATTATTGGATTTCAGACTTTTTAAGACCTTTTAAGGACCTGTGGAAACCCTGTAAATGTACGGTATATCCACATTTCAAGCTGAAAGATACATATTAACCTTTTCATGCACATCTTACTTAAACACATATCACCTGTATCTTTAGGTTTTGGGGGGGTTTTTTATTATAAAAAAAATGTATGACTTTTTCGAAATATTATTTTACTAACAAGTACATCTTGGTGCCAATGGCATCAACAGTGATGCCTCCACCGGCAACAAGTTTAGTCCATCTTGTTACTACTTTTTATGCCAACTAATGTGTCGAGTGCTACTTATTGACAAATCGCACTAACAGAAATTTCCTACCAGCAGACTGACAAACCAACTGGTCAGACTGATGGCCAGAATTTTAGATTTGATTCTTGAGTTCCTGTACATGAAAGTGTAGTTAACATCTCTCAATGACAAATGTGAACAACGCTATTGTAAAAAAAACAAAAAAACAAACAACAACAAAAACAACAATTCAGACCTATGAATTGCTGTGACCCTGTTTGGATCGATTCCAAAACCGAATCAATTCATCTGGTTATATATAAAAATGGTGTAAATTAGAGTAAATTGGAGTCTGGCACAATTTCTTATTCATTTTAGGTTTTGTGTAGAAAGTTTGCAAAGATATTCCAAAGCCATGCTCTAATGAGAATGGTAAATAGCAAACAAGCAACAGAACATCAGGATAATTATTTATATTAAATGACGTTAAGTGTTAATTGATTTGGAAGTCAATTGCATCTTATATTTACCTAAAAAGACCTAAATTGATGATCCATAAATGTGGACATTGTATATGAATGGGTTAAAAAAGGTAAAAATTTCCTCGAGGACTAATAAAGCAAATTCCACCATGAATGTTAGATTAAACTAGTTTACAGAATGTGTAAATAAGCATTGGACTGCAATGTTCACAGCAGCTATAACAAAGAGCCCTTTCAAGCGAGTAAACACTCTGTACAGATTCCATGCCATGAAAATCAACACTTCTCTCTGTTAATACAGATAGTAGCAGTTGGCAGTAGCCCACCGTGCTGTGGCTGTGGAGTCACTGTGATATAAAGCACCGGTCATTAACACACCATGCAGTGTCTGCTATTAGAGGCTTTAATGTGATCACCCCTTCAGTTGCTATTATTGGATGTGCTATTATTACTCTTATCACCACAGTTATTTCAAGTGCAGTATTGCACTGATCATTAATCCTCATTTCTATCGCTCACCATGCTAACTTTATCAGAGGGAGGCGAGAGGCTGCACCAGGCCGTACAAAGACTCGACCTATGAGTCATTTAAAGGGGCTTTGTTCGCATTCGTCAGTATGCCACAATGTTGTATGAAACCTAGAGAATCAGATTCTGAAGCGGTGTCATTTGATTTCCAGGGGAAAAACGACACTTCTGTCATCAGTCTCATAGAATACTGTTTCCTCAGGAATAAACATTGAGGTTACAACAATACAATTCATACTGACAGTAAAAAAGGCTACGTTCGGGGTAGAAAAACTGTCACATGGTGGGTATCCTCAAGGCATTGTTCTTGAACAGTTTACAGTAGAGCTGCAACAACTTATCGATAAAATCGCTAATAATCGATTATGAAAATCGTTGTCAACGAATCTCATTTTCGATTAGTTGGCCTGCGCGCAGCACGGGGGAGATTTATTCATTACGTTACTTCTGTTCCGAAAACGAGCTACGAAGAATAAATACTAAAGTTGTGTCCCAAATGAAGTACTGCACACTTACACTATGCACTGTGTACTCTACCGTCTAGTGTGTGGATTTTAGAAAGGTAATATCATCTCAGTATAACACTAGCGGGGTTTTTTTACTAACCGGAAGTATAAGCCACTTCCTAGGCGAAGGCGCATTACATCATACGCACGCTAGCATTAGTAGACACCCGAGTCACCGATAATGACTTTCTTCAGTTTACTTTCTGTCAGCGTTACCTTTTATTCCCAACATGACCTCAGTCACCAACAGACAAAGGCGAAATCTGAAGAAAGTGTGTAACCTCCAAGTCCTCTACGTGCAGGGGTGCATTTTAAACTCCGTGGAAATCAAACTGATGCACGAGGACAAACTTATGTTTATATCCAAAATGCTCCACTGTGTGTAAGGGGCAGGGGAAACTGGTGCAAGCTGCTTAAACGGTTTTGTTTAATTTAAGTTTATTGTCATTATATGCTGTAGTTGCGCGCTTGCAGTGTAAATTTTGTCATTTATTATAACAGAAGTGATGTGTTAGTGATGTGTTAGTAACGAGGCTGGAATTCCGATCACGTGTGGTGTAGACGCGCTAATAGAGTGCGAGCGCGAGTAAGATCTGGATGTCTAATTAAAACATTATGATCAAAAGTAAAATCATATGACTAAAGGCAGTGAGTAACAGAAACCACAAGGTGCAGTGAAAGTGAGTTTTTATTTTTAATTTAGGACTGGAGTTTAATTTGGTGCTTTTTGTGCATCCATAAAAATAATGCATAAATACTATAAAATACATTTTATATATATATATATATATATATATATATATATATATATATATATATATATATATATATATATATTTTATAGTATTTATGCATTATTTTTATGGATGCACAAAAAGCACCGAATTAAACTACAGTCCTAAATTAAAACTATATATTCTGGTATGTGTGTATTGGGTTCTTTTCTGCTTTGGACAAACAGTTGTGTGAAGTTTTCGTCTGAAGTAACACTCAGTTTGTGGATTTTATTTCAAATAAACAAACAAAAAAAATGGTACTGAAAGTCTGCCCCGCCCCATCCGATTAATCGAAAAAATAATCGGCCAACTAATCGATTATGAAAATAATCGTTAGTTGCAGTCCTAGTTTACAGTGAATGTTTCATCTGGAAAAGCGTACATAATATACCTTTACATTGTTAATACCGAAATACTTCAAATCAACAGAGGAATGCTCAATCAACTTATCCTTTAAACCACTTTTTTTTTTTTTTTATAGAACATCGGAATTATTTCAATTAAAAAATAACATGCAGCATAATAGGATGTGCAGAATCGAGTGCTATTTTCAAGTACAAAACTCAACACGCATTATTCTGCATGTGCTACGGACTTGTTCTGCACATCTGGTTTAGCAGAAAGTGGATCATTAGACTTCTAACAAACTTGGAAATGAAGTGTATTATTTCAACTCTTCTTGAGAGTCATGGGACTCTTCACTCCAGTCATTGTTTATTAAAGTTTTGACAATTTTACAAGCAGTGTCTTTTTTTAAATCAGAGCTTCTGCAGGTTTCAACAAGTTCAATTTAAGACTTTTTTTTTTTATTTTTTAGACCTTTTTAAGACCATTATGAATGCAATTTAAGAGCTATTTCACATCCATGTTAGCCCACACACCACATCGCGACACACTGGGCATGCTCCGCTGAATTCTGACCGGGCTGCACAGTTTGCATGACTGGTTAGAGATTCCGTTTTTTAACAGCGTGATCAATACAAATTTTTCCCAAAAACATATTTAAAAGCGAGACTGAAGATTAGAACTTTATAAAAGTAAAGTTAACTTCATAATCCAAGCAATTTTTAAGACTTGTCAAAATTGTATTTAAGATATTTTAAGGCCTGTAATTCTGATTATTGGATTTCAGACTTTTTAAGACCTTTTAAGGACTTGCGGAAACCTTGTAAATGTACGGTATATCCACATTTGAAGATGAAGGATACATATTAACCTTTTCATGCACATCTTACTTAAACACATATCAACCATATCTTTATTTATTTATTTTTGTATTATAAAAAATGCATGACTTTATCGTATTATTACTTATATAACAAGTACAACTTGGTGCTAATGGCATCAACAGTGATGCCTCCACCGGCAACAAGTTTAGTCCTTCTTGTTACTAATTTGTATGCCGTCTAATGTGGTTGACAAATCGCACTAAAAGAAATGTCCTACCGACAGACTGACAAACTAACTGGTCGGACTGATGGCCAGAATTTTAGATTTAGGCCTTGAGATCCTGAACATGAAAGTGTAGTTAACATCTCTCAATGACAAATGTGAACAAAGCTATTGAAGACGTAAACTGTCTGAAGATGTCAAAATTCAGACGTGTGACCTTGCTGTGACCCTGTTTGGATCAATTCCAAAATTCAATCAGTTCATTCAGAACAAAGCCCTTTTAAATGACTCATAGGCCGTGTCTTTGTACGGCCTGGTGCAGTCTCTCGCCTCCCCCTGGTACTCTCTGGTTAGCACAGTGAGCGATAGAAATGAGGATTAATGATCGGTGCAATAAAAGGATGCGCTGGATCAAGTGCTATTTTATAAGCTGCCGAACGCTGAGGATGAAAGTCATATTGTTTAAAAAAAAAAACTGAGAACAATTTTCACAACACACCAAATTATGCCTTCATCTGTCTCACGCAAAGAGATCAATATGATCATTACAACTAGGTCTACTCATGCAGAAATATATTGGCAATATACTTGTCTCCTGTGAGATGTTTATTCCAATGTTTGCAATCTTCTAATTCAAAAATAATTCATCATATATGTACTTAATTTTTCATGTCTCATTTTTATAGGTTAAATCCTATTACATTTGACAGCAAATTTATTATTTTTTAAATTACAGTCTGGTTTTTTATTAGTCCGCGTTTTCTACTGGATTTCTATCCTCTGAAAAATCCAGTCTTGGAGAAAAATCTGGCAACCTTCAAGGCATGAACTACACACAGGTGGTTTTAATAATCTGAATTGGGCCTGTTTTTCTGACAATAAATAGAAAAATGACTAACTTGACTATCACTTTGAGATCTTATATATACTGCATAAATTACCTAATCTGACTTGTTCTAAATCATATTTTATTTGCATATTTATGCCTCAATATCTTCAAACCACTTTCATAAAGAACCTACTGCAGTTTGTTATGTTAAAGATGCAGGTCTTGATACTTTAATATGTGTTACCTATTCGATACATCTAAAACTAATCATGTGACTCTCAGATCTCCAAAATTACCTGCGTCTGGCATCTGGGTGTCTTTTTTTCACCGACAGACTCTCGACCACGAGTGCCGAACATTCTTTTTGCGCCACTTACATTTCTTTCGACATCCTACAAAACGAAGGAATTCTTTTAAACGCCTCTTTCCGGGCTCATTTCGCACTTGAGGAATGTAACTGATCAGGCACTCGATTGCAGGGAGCAGATCCATACGTTAGTGCAGAACTCGTGACAGCTGGAATCGAGGCTCACCCGCTCTAAACACACCTGACATTTCAACTCTGTTTGACATGCGTGCCGGCGCACAGCCATGCACGCATCACGTGAGGAATGCCTATGTGCTAATTACACCGCGTGCACCTGAAACCCATGACTAAGACAATACCGTCCACTTATCTTTCCTGCTATCAGTGGTGGTATGAGATTATCTCAGTGCATCTCCCCCAGACAGACTTCATAGCAACCCTACGGTGACAGGAACGGGCTCTTCCACTATGATTAATAGCCAAGCGTACATATTATGATCAACATATTTCAAACATAGATAGTGTGAAGGTGAATATATACTATATTTTCAATTCACAACCCGCCCAAAAATAAGAAAGTATTTTTAATCCCACATGTTCTAATGCACATAGAAATGGCATGGGATTATGTACGACCATGAATAACATTAGCATCATACAGCATGAGATCATCATACATACATGTTCCAGATGCGATACGGTCATAGGATTATACATTCCGTCATTTTTTCATTTCCCTATTACTACATACTATTATTGTTTACTCCTTATGTAATTTTTTGCATTAACACCATACTGTAAAGTACCGAGTTTTTTGCATGTCTATTTTTATTTTTTTTTTAATAACGGAAAGTAAACATCTCTGACATTCCTTGAAAGTTCACAGCAATTAAACGAACCTTCAGATAGTGCTGGGTAATAAATTCTGCTTTAAACATAATCACAATTTTTGGCTTCCTCGAATGAGTAAGAAATTAAACACTACAGAGCGCACCGTTATAGGAAAATAATCAAGGACATGGTCATGTGATGCGATGTGATTTCCGTAACTGTATGTCCTAAAGTGGTTTATTCCTTTTATACCACATCAATTTGCCAGCAATTACAGTTTGTAACTTATTAATGAATGACATTATACGTTTTTTCATACATTTATAGTTACATTTAATGTTACGGTATCAAGCTAGTTACATTACAGCTACAGTTGTAAGTAGGGATGTCACGAGAACCAATACTTCGGTACAAAGTCTGTACCAACATTCTTAAAAATTGATGGTACTTGTTTTTCTGCAGTAGCATTAGTACCGTTTGTAACGGAAATAACGAGGTTGTGATTCTTCCGGACCTGATGGGGGCTCCAAATACGCGCAAGTGTTTTAGTCGGTCCACAAGTGGTGAAGAAGAAGAGGAATGTCTACAAGCACACGGGAAAAACTACAGAAGTTTAGCTTAGCTTAACAAGTTTAGCTCCGCCCCGGCTGTCATGATTCCCCCTTGAAGCAGCGTGCTCTTAGCGCGAATGCGCGAGCACCTGCTTTTCCATTGTTGACATCTGGACACGTGTGTTTTGTTTATGTTTCTGTCATGTCTCCTCCCTGTTCTGTCATTGGCTGGGATTTCACGTGTGTCTGTATTGCCTCAGCTGCTAGCAGTTTAGACGCTGATCATGTCCACATAAATACCGTGCGCCTCCCAGCACACAACGCGGAAGATTATCATAGAGTTAGATTAGTTCGTTTAGTAGTCATAGTCACTTTCCATGTTTAGAGTTAGTTCACGCTGGGTTATCCATTCCCAGTTCCTCGTCATAGTCCATGTTTCTCGTTTTGTTTATCGACCCTGTTTTCCGTGACCACGACCTTGATTCATGTTTAACCCTGTGTATGCCTGTTTGCCGATGGCCTGACCTTCGCCTGTTGTGGATTACGTTTATGGATCACGTTTTGGATTTGTCTGCCTGTCTCTCCTTTAAAATAAACAATGTTCATACTGCACTTGCATCCGTCCTATCTCCGCTCTGTCACGATACGTGACAGAATCTTCCGCCAAAACATGGATGCAGCAGGAGAACGGAGAAAATGCAGAACCCGGAAGTCGACACCAACCGTCCCCGCTATGGACTCAGTCCAATTCCCACAATGGACATTTATGGAGCTCCGATTCATGTGGTCCCAGTTCTTTGGACCGGCCCGTCAGTGGGTGCAGCTCCAACTGGATAAGCACTGTAGGAACCTGGACAGTGTAGAACAGTTTGTGGGGGAGTTCATGATGCGGTTCGGGAGTCCGGAGGCGAGGGTTGAGCTAGAACAACTTTTCGGGGGGGTAAGTCTGGCAGGCAAACCTGCCCTGCCGTTTACCCACCACTACAGGCAAATTCATGCAGAGCCCCAGCCGGAGGTTAACCTGGCGACCTCTGAGCTCGAACCTGAGACCCACGAGGTGGGCTCACCTGCCGAGCTCCAGCTAGAGGTCAACAGGGAGGCTCCAGCAGCAGAGCCCCAGCCGGAGGTTAACCTGGCGACCTCTGAGCTCGAACCCGAGACCCACGAGGTGGGCTCACCTGCCGAGCTCCAGCTAGAGGTCAACAGGGAGGCTCCAGCAGCAGAGCTCAACCCTGAGGTCCAAGTCCAAGTCCAGTCTCTGAAGTCCAAGTCAAGTCCCAAGTCTCTGAGATCCAAGTCAAGTCTCAAGTCCCTGAGGTCCAAGTCCAAGGCAAGTCTCCAGTCTCTGAAGTCCAAGTCCAGTCTCCAGTCTCTGAAGTCCAAGTCAAGTCTCAAGTCTCTGAAATCCAAGTCAAGTCTCAAGTCTCCGAGGTCCAAGTCCAAGTCAAGTCTCTAGTCTCTGAAGTCCAAGTCAAGTCTCAAGTCCCTGAGGTCCAAGTCAAGTCTCCAGTCTCTGAAGTCCAAGTCAAGTCTCAAGTTCCTGATGTCACGTCAAGCCTGCTGATCCAGTTGACCAAGTTCCGTTAATATCTAAGCCTAACAACCAAGTTCTGCTCACACCCAAGTCTACTGATATGGCCGACCACATTCTGCTCACACCCAAGTTTACTGATACGGCCAACCAAGTTCTGCTCAAGCCCAAGTCTACTGATATGGCTGACCAAGTTCTGCTCACGCCTGAGTCTACTGATACGGCCGAACAAGTTCTGTTCACGCCCAAGTCTACCGACCCGGTTGCCCAAGTTCAGCCCACGCCCAAGTCTACCGACCCGGTCGCCCAAGTTCAGCCCACGCCCAAGTCTACCGACCCGGTCGCCCAAGTTCAGCCCACGCCCAAGTCTACCAACCCGATCACCCAGGTTCAGTCCCCGCTCAAGTCTACCGACCCGGTCGCCCAAGTTCTGCCAAAGCCCGAGTCTGCTGGCATGCACAGCCAAGTTCTGCTCACGCCCGAGTCTGCTGACACGGACAACCAAGCTCTGCTCACGTCCATGTCTGCTGACATACACAACCAAGTGTCTGTTGAAACAAACAACCAAGCTCTGCTCATGTTCCCGTCTGATGACCCAACCAACCAAGTTATGTTCACACCCGAGTCTGGTGACATGCACAGCCAAGTTCAGCTTGCAGGCTCCGCTGAGTACGTCGCTCTGCCTTCCTGCTCAGCCGAGGACGTCACTCTGCCTTCCTATTCAGCCAAGGACGTCGCTCTGCCTTCCAGTTCAACCGGGGACGTCGCTCCGCTTTCATGCTCCGACGAGGACGTCGCCCTGGTTCCCTGCTCTGCTGAGTACAGTGCTCTGTTTTCCTGTTCAGCCGAGGACGTCGTTCTGCCTTCCAGTTCAGCTGGGTTCGTCGCTCCGCTTTCATGCTCCGACAAGGACGTCGCCCTGCTTCCCTGCTCTGCTGAGTACAGTGCTCTGTTTCCCTGTTCAGCCGGGGACGTCGATCTGCTTTCCTGCTCCTCCGAGGACGTCACTCTGCCTTCATGCTCTGCCAAGGACTTCGCTCAGCCCGTCTGCCCTGCTGTGAATGTCGATCCACTTTCATGCTCTGCCGAGGACTTCGCTCAGCCTGCCTGCCCGGCTGTGGTCGTTGCTCAGCCTGCCTGCCCGGCTGTGGTCGTCGCTCCGCTTTCATGCTCCGCCAAGGACTTCACTCAACCTGCCTGCCCGGCTGTGGTCGTCGTTCCGCTTTCATGCTCCGCCGAGGACTTCGCTCAGCCTGTCTGCCAGACTGTGGTCGTCGCTCTGCCTTCATGCTCCGCCGAGGACTTCACTCAGCCTGCCTGCCCGGCTGTGGACGTCGCTCCGCTTTCATGCTCCGCCGAGGACTTCGCTCAGCCTGTCTGCCCGGCTGTGGTCGTCGCTCTGCCTTCATGCTCCACGAGGACTTCACTCAGCCTGCCTGCTCGGCTGTGGTCGTCGCTCTACCTGCCTGTTCAGCCGGGGACGTCGCTCCGCTTTCATGCTCTGCCGAGGACTTCGCTCAGCCTGTCTGCCCGGCTGTGGTCGTCGCTCCGCTTTCATGCTCCGCCGAGGACGTTGCTCAGCCTGTCTGCCCGGCTGTGATCGTTACTCTGCCTCCCTGTTCAGCCATAGACGTTGCTCCGCTTCCCTGCGCCGCCAAGAACACCGTGCGGTTTCCTGGCTCTGCTTGGGACATTCAGCCCAGGGGGCCGGGGCCGCCAATGAAATGGGATGACTCATGGCACACCGGGAGGAGTGCCTTTGGGGGGGGTTCTGTCATGATTCCCCCTTGAAGCAGCGTGCTCTAAGCGCGAATGCGCGAGCACCTGCTTTTCCATTGTTGACAGTAGTGACATCTGGCACGTGTGTTTTGTTTATGTTTCTGTCATGTCTCCTCCCTGTTCTGTCATTGGCTGGGATTTCACGTGTGTCTGTATTGCCTCAGCTGCTAGCAGTTTAGACGCTGATCATGTCCACATATATACCGCGCGCCTCCCAGCACACAACGCGGAAGATTATCATAGAGTTAGATTAGTTCGTATAGTAGTCATAGTCACGTTCCATGTTTAGAGTTAGTTCACGCTGGGTTATCCGTTCCCAGTTCCTCGTCATAGTCCATGTTTCTCGTTTTGTTTATCGACCCTGTTTTCCGTGACCACGACCTTGATTCATGTTTAACCCTGTGTATGCCTGTTTGCCGATGGCCTGACCTTCGCCTGTTGTGGATTACGTTTATGGATCACGTTTTGGATTTGTCTGCCTGTCTCTCCTTTAAAATAAACACTGTTCATACTGCACTTGCATCCGTCCTATCTACGCTCCATCACGATATGTGACACCGACTCGTTGAGAGAAAAGGTAGTATCGGTTTCCAGTGTGCAACCGATGCTATCGTTCATTTCAAACAAAGCGAGGAAACACCTGGAATTTGGCGAAGCACCTGAAAGATGGTCCTATATTATGTTTGTTTGAGGCAGCTGCATTGTGGCCGTGAAACCAGCTAACGTTTTGCTCCATGTAATGTTTGTGATAACCTGTTATTTTTTAATGACACTAACACATTGCAATGTTATACACTACCACCGAATGGGCCACCATGCATCGCCATTCAGCCCGTGTCCTGTCAGCTAAATGTAGCCTAATGTCACTAATAATTATTCACATGTTCATGCTTTTAATAAATCTTTTTGACCTGCCACCATATCAGTGAATTTAAACTAATGCTTGCATTCAGAGTATAAGGGGTGTGTGTGTGTGTGTGTGTGTGAGAGAGAGTGCGCGCGCATTTAGGAGTGTACCCTCCCCCTCTCCCTCTCTCTCCCCCGTCTCTCTCTCCCTCTCTCTCCCCCTCTCCCTCTCTTTCCCCCTCTCGCTCTCTTTGCCAGTATCAGCCAGAGGAGGATGTCCTCCAGGAGAGTTTTTTTATTTTATTTTTTAAATTTTATTTGATACCACACCGTGGTATCGACGTTGGTATCGAGTACCGTGTACTTTTGGTGGTATCGGTACAGAATACTAGATTTTTGGTATCGTGACATCCCTAGTTGTAAGTAATAACCAGCTGCGTTTTTTTCTCTCTCACAGCATGTCATCATTGTTATATTTTTAAAAGAAACTGGAAAAAGCACAGACTTCTGTTCTGAATAGTTTCATACAGCGGAAACCTTAATGTCACATTAGAGACTTCTTCCATAAATACGCAATTATACATCTCCTTACAGAAATCTTCATCATATCAGCAATTCTACGTTTTTCTTTGACAAAAGGCTTTTTCAATCAATCCAAATCCAAATCCTAAATAAAATTCTTGGTATATTCTTCACTCAGATTTTTTGCAACCAAGTTGGGTGCACATTTGATTTTCTTTACAAATAACAATGAGGTCTAGTAATAATAATAATAATAATAATAATAATAATAATAATAAGTCCTTACATTTATATAGCGCTTTTCAAGGCACTCAAAACATTTTTTTGGGGGGAGGGGGGTATGGGGTTGGATAGGGCCCTCAACCACCCACAGTGTGTACCATCTACCAGGATGTAAAGTGATGTAGCCAATTCAGGGATTATTAGGGGGCCAATGGGGGAATTTCGCCAGGGCCTCTACTCTTTACAAGAAGTGTTGGGATTTTTAAAGAAAGTCAGGATCTCGGTTTAACATCTCAACCGAAAGACAGTGCTGTTTGTACAGTATCGTGTCCCCGTCACTATACTGGGGCTGTAAGCCTCTGGTATACTTTGTCTTTTTATGTTTATGATAACGTATACGCATAGTCGTAGAAAAGTCAGGCGACGTGCGCATTCCTAGCATACGCGTAAAAAGTGAAGCATATTTTCTGATTTAGGCCCCACACAGACCACATGGTGAACACCACCTGCTGGCCTCACTAATACCACTTTCAGCAGCAACCTTAGTTTTCCCCAGGAGGTCTCCCATCCAGGTACCGGCCAGGCTCAGTGGGAAAGCAGGCGAGAGCTGCAGGGTGATATGACTCTGGTCATCAAGCAGCCTTAGATTATGTGAAGGGTCCTCCATACAAGCCCCTGTGAATGAGTGGTTACTATAGAAACAATAATGCATAAGAACAAACACTTTAATATAAATCTGCCTGAGCTATGTTGTTATATAAAAAAAACAAAAACAAATCTATCAGCTAATACAGCTCTGTGGTACAAACAAACGTAATCAACTGCAAGGTAGGTGAGCTAAGCAAATTTAGCTAATTTGTTAGACATCAGCTAATTTGCTTAAAATCTGTTGGCGAATTTGCTGTGGAGGAACAAAACACTCCAGGACATTTAAGTAATTGTGTCGGATCGCATCACACACCCCCATCGTTGATTATTTTTTTGCTATTTTCTATTGTTGAGATTTTTTTTGGGGGGGGGCAGGGAAGATAGGAGAGAGAGGGGAAGGGAGGGAGAGAGATGAGAGAGGGGGAGGGAGGGAGGGAGAGAGAGGGAGGCAGAGAGACAGAGAGAGAGAGGGAGGGAGGGAGGGAGACAGAGAGAGAGAGAGAGAGAGAGAGAGAGGGAGGGAGGGAGAGAGGGAGCGAGAGAGAGGGAGGGAGAGAGACAGAGAGAGAGAGAGAGAGAGAGAGAGAGGGAGAGAGAGAGGGAGGGAGTGAGAGAGAGAGAGAGAGAGAGAGAGAGAGAGAGAGAGAGAGGCTGGTGAGGAAATGACTGTTTATTGCAGCTATAATTGTAGGTGAGAACGGGAACTAACTTGTCTCTCAGATGTTCCACAAAGTTAAATCTAACTATAATTAATAATAATGAATCCTGTATTAATATTGTGTCCTGGTTCTAAGCAGGAAATCAGAAGTTTGTGAGTTCAAATCCCAGGACTACCAGAGATTCAAACAGGGATTTGCCCCTTGAGCAAATCCCTTTATTCTAAAACATCTGGTAATTGAATAAATCTAAATGTTTACTGGATGTTAATATATACAGTCAGGCCTCAATTGGACAGTACAATTTTGACTAATTTCGGCCTTTTGCAACAGGATGAAATCAGTGGTCCAATTTTCAGAGGTACAAAACATGATTGTTCGCATTCAAAGACTTTTCTGTAAGTCAGTGAATCCCTCATCCTGGAAATGACTAACGTGACATTTCCATAGTCTGGAGTTTCACCAAACCACAATTAAAGCCCTGTTGTCCAGATGGAGACATTTTGAGACAACAGTGTTCCAAAAAGGTGGTGTCTGGGCAAAATCTCTCATCTGTAATGAAACAAAAACCCTGATGCCACCCTTTAGGGCAGTACAGGTCCCTGTATTCTCAGCCCAAACCTCCATCAACAGGAAGATAATGAGCAAAACTGGCATCCCGACAGCAGCACAGCACCCCTGACTGAGAAGAACATGAATGCTTAGCTCAGGTTTGGAAAAACCCAGATGGAACAAATGCCATGTCATGTATGACGGAGGATGGAATATGTCTTTTGGTATGCTTTGGAGTCATGATGTGTTCGTTTTTCCAACAACTTAAGGAAACTTTTATCCTGCACAACAGTGAAGACACGATCTGGCCCAGAGTTGAAGCTGAAACCGTTTCAGGCTGCAAGGCAACGTCCAGCTTTCATCATCAAGGCACAGTTCGCATTTTATAGCGGGCTCGAGGCCAAACATTTGTTTCTACAAATGCTGGGTACAATATGCGCTTCACAAACACTCCATTTGGTATATCCCGGAATCGCCGAATCGAATCTTGACCTTTTATTCTCCCATGAGATGCTTTATTGCAGGGCAGACAAACGGACAGCGATAACGTCTGCTTCTCCGTTTCAGTCCTACCGACAGCCACAATCACTTCAAACCTAGTTAGAACTCTAAAATGTATCTGACATTGTTTGTTTCGCTACAAATTGCAATGGATTTTCCAAACAAGCGCTGTCAACAACCAATCAGCTCGCCGTCGTAAAACAGAAATGCAGCTTGCCAAGGAGAGGGGGCAAAAATAATGAATTCGGTGGTACAGCAAAAGCACGTTCCCTGTATCAGGTTAGCACAAAAATGAAAGAAAAACTGCTATTAGACATTTCCACTTGGGTTCTTTACAGGATTGCAGCTCGATTTTAATTCTGCATTGTGTAAGGTATTGTTTCACTCCCTTGCGGCAAACTCTGGCATCACATCTGTTAAATATTGTGATGCGAGACCCTGTAGAATTCCAGAACAATGTTGGCTAAATTTACTGCAAGAACAAGGAAACACATATCCGGTTACGTTTGGTGTAGTGATCAACGTGATATTTAGTGACATCAGACCAAAACGCAAAAAAAAAAGGGAAAGAAATCAGCACTTCGAATCATGACACGTCATAAAAGCTTGTTCTCAGTGGCTACCATGTGGTATTCTTTTACTGCAGGTTTTTTTTTCAAATCCAAATACTGCCATAATACACAGGTATAGATTTCAACAAAACATTGTGCTGCCAAGACTGAACATAAAGTGCAAGGAGTCCAACAAGGAAGGAATAAAACACATCTGTTTTATTGGGAAATTCATACCCCAGCAATTTGCCAACACTAACATTTTCATTTATTTATCAAAGAATGACAGCTTATTAATCTATTTATAGTTACATTAAATTGTTGGGGAATATCCATGAAACAAATTAGTACCTGTTATTACTCACATTATAGCAGATAAGAACGCTCTCCTTCCATACATATTCAAAACATGTCTCCTTACAGAAAGCTCACCCTCCATACTACTTATGCTACACAGGCTCATGGGGGAGCCTCGAGCCTATCCCAGGGAACTCGGGGCACACCCTGGGCATGGTTCCAACCCATCGCAGGGCACAATCGCACACACTATGGACACTTTAGAGACGCGAAATCAGCCTACAACACATGTCGTTGGACTGAGGGAGGAAACCGGATTACCCTGAGGAAACCCCCGAAGCACGGACAGAACACGCAGGACAGAGGGCGGAGGTGGGCTTCGAACCTGCGACTCCGGAGGTACGACGCAAACGTGCTAACCGCTAAACCACCATGCTCCCCACTGTTACTATGGAAACAATAATGTATTCAAATGAGCACACTAATATAAACCTGTGATTTGAATTACAGCCGTTATTACTGACAGAGCTGCTGTTATAGAAATAGAATTGAATCAACATCTGACCAATCGGATTCGAGTATTCAAAGGCTGTGTATAATCAGATCAGTGTGAAAAAACACCCCCCCACAGGTATAGAAAAAAAAAATGCAGAACACTATATACACACAAAATGGTGGTGCAGGTTTGCTTTACAGTACACATTAACCACACATGACTACAAGCCGTCACGATAAATTAGACAGCTTAACGGTGAAAAGCTGCGGAAACTGACTGTGCATGAGATTGTGTTAGAGCACAGAGCTTGATGCTAATTTCTTAATGTTGACAGCATTTGCAACCACATTGGGAACTGGATATTAGACCGCAAATACGAGGTCACGATGTTTAAAACACCGCTTAAGCAATCTTCCTTTTTCTTTTCGTTTTAACACTTTATCCTGGTCAGGGTTTGTAGTTTATCTGGAGCCTATCCCAGGAACACTGGGTGCAAGACAGGAATATATCCGAGACAGGACGCCAGTCTATCATAAGGAAGCACACGCACACTTATACTCACATGATCTGTCACATCTATGGGGAATTTAGAGCAGCCAGTCCATCAGCATGTTTTTGAGAGTTTGAGGAAACTAGCGTACCATGAAGAAACCCTCATAGATTTACGAAGAACATTCAGTGAAACTCAGAACAGACAGTAATTGGTGCTCGGGATTGAACCCTGGATACTGGAGCTGTGAAGCAACAACACTACCTGCTATACCATAGTAGCAACCAGGATCCAGTTAGTTGTTTTTACCGTTTTAATAAAAAAAATAAAAAAAATAAAAAAGGATGAATGATTCAACCGGAGCATACATTAGTGGTTTCCGATTGCCTGGTCGCCAAGGGCAACTGATATTGAGTGCTTTTCGAAAATGTTCATAAGTTAGCATAATTTACACCAGTGACCCATTTATCTCCCCGACCCTGTCGTTCTCACTCTCATAACTGCAAACAGTTTCTACTGGTTTTCATTCTGGTTACCAAATTATACACAGCGCTTACAGAAAAAAAACAAAAAACTTTATATTGAGTAAAGGTTTGAGGGGTTAAAACAATAAACATCCACGTGTCACTTTAAGAGGAGGTCTATATGGGAAAAATTTCATTTGTCTCTAACTACACACTCACACACACACACACAGCAGAAAGAGGCCATCCGTGCACTTTCTTAGTCCATACAAGGTACTGTTCAAGAGGAATCCAAATAAAATCCACATATGGCTACGAAGCACACCTGTCAGTAAAATTAAACTCGGCACCACCTCGCTTGCTGTGTAGTGTACAACAGACTCGTTACGGCGAGCAAAGCGGAAAAGAAAAATGCAGTGGGAGAATTCGGGCCAGTAATAGAGGCTCTTTTTTTTTTTCTTCCAGGCATGCAAGTCAGATGCACTGTCCCCATTTTTTCATTCCAGCACTGTTTCACAGGGTCGCCGCAACACATTCCATCACATTCACCCCGGCATGTCCTCACAAAGGCTGCTATTGTCTCTGTGGACGTCGCCGCTGAACTGCTTGTACCCTCCAGTGCAAGACAAAGAGACAGATGCTCTTGATGTGCTCTCAGCAGATAAGCGCACTTCCTCGGCTTAGCCTGTGTCGCTGCGTGACGCCTGGGAGACGCATGTCCCCCGTGCACGCAGACGTGCGCGCACACACACACCATCCCACACTGAGTGAACAGGCCTCATATTCACAGAGAAAGAACCAAAGCCTGAATGGCTTTTCTTTAGCTAACACAGTGCTTTCATTTTTCGTGACACCAGTCCGATTACAGCGGGATGCCGTGCTAACGTGCAAAGATCACACTGAACTGAGACACACACGCGCGTGAAAATGGTTCAAATGCTGCCTGCATTTTTCATGGAGGCGAGAGCGGCGTCACACTGAACTGATTAGGCCGGACCATCTCCTGAGGCAGCAGTGATGATATATGCTTGTGTGTATGTGTGTGAGAGGATAAATAGTTAAGCACAGATGTGCAGATGACAAAAGATTAAAGACAGCAAATGCTTTCCCATAGTGAAACGTATGAGCGAGGTTATTGTTCATAGTGTAGACAGCACGTAAAAATGGACAGAGATTAAACGCCTCGGCCAAGCTTCTTACTCTCTTCTACAATTCGTTAAAATGTTTATCACTTTAGATCTCGGGGGAACCTTTCCAAGCAGGGATGGGCCCTGCTAAATATTCCCCCAGTATTCGCCACCATTTTTGCATACGTTTATTCATCATCTCGAGATGGCGCACACATGGAATGCTGAACATCGATCCGTCCAGTAATTTTCCGTATTCCGCTTGGAGTCTTGGGGAACAAGGTAGGGGACACCATGGACGACATCACAACCCATCGCAGAATCGTACAATCGCACACACATTCACACACTACAGACAATGTGGGAAATCCGCCTACAATGCATGTCTTCGGACTAGGGGAGGAAAACCGGAGTACCCAGAGGAAACCCCCGAAGCAGAAGGAGAGCATGTAAACTCCGCGCACACGGTGCGGAGGTGGGATTTGGGGCTTGAAGTTGCGAGGTAAACATACATACCACCAAGCCATCGTTCCCCTTTAATGCTGAACAATGTGTCTAATCATTTTTTCCTGTCACTGCCATCAACATTAATTGATGTGACCTGACAAAATTTGAAGGTTAGCGAGTGCCAGGAGAGAGGTTTTGTTCGAAGAATGATGATCATCCTGTAGAATCTATACCAAGACATATTAAAGCTGTTCTGGTGGCTTACGGTGGCGTGCCACCTTACTAACACACTATACACTATGTTGTCTTTTCCTTTAATGTCAGGACATACACTGTCTCTATACACAACATAAGTATTCACCCCAGAACTTTTCCACATTTTCATTTTAGTGTTATACCCTCATCCTCAAATCTACACAAAAATGCCCATAATGTTGAGGTCAGAGGAAAAATCAGTATAGTTCCTCTTCCTATAAGACCCCAGAGGTTGTTAGAGAACATCAGGGTTTGGTTGGGTTTTTTTTTTTTTAAACATTCTTTGAAAACAAAGCATTATTAAAAACGGAAAGAATATGGCACAACCCACGACTCCACCAAATGTCAGTAAAGAGTCAATTAGTCAGGGAGAAATATAATTATGGGCTATTTTGTGTCAGGATATACAATCCCAATTAAATCTATTGCATTTCCAGGTTGTGACACTACAAAATGTGGAAAAGTTCACGTGTTAAGATTTGTATCAGGCACTCATTGGATGTGAAGGTTCTCGGAAATGATTGCTGTATGGCAGTGGTATTTATTGCAAATACTGCATCGTATATCACTAAGTGGCTTTGCCGATACCCGATTGATACCTAAATGCGATTTTATTTATTTTTGCCAGCACTGCAATTTCCATTCAACAACCGATGTTTTTTGTCTTGTATTTTTCTTTTTAACACTGATTGCACTTCAAAATAAATAGCTAAACTGTCATCATGCTGCGACGTGTGGTCCCGTCTGAGATGCCGGTCTAACCTCCGAGAGGTTTGCACTGTTTTTCGACACGTTTTGCAAATCGCCTTAAGGCATTTCCATGTGCAATTTCGTTTGACTGTAAGGTCGGATTTACTTGTTTCGTCAGATTCGAATTCGCTTCTCGGCCCAGGCTCGCTATTGCTAGCCTCCGCCATCTTTACCGCTCGCTTCCTTCAAGTGACGGCAGCAACGCGTCCTCTCGTAGGTCGGCTAGGCTACGTATCACGTTTGTAGAGTCAAGCTAGACTTTACGTTGCCAGTCTACTTTCGTGTTTTGGTATTTAAGGGGTGCGCACTTACTGGGTGAATCGCACCGAATGCGGTTTCCTGTGTGAACCGCACTTTTAGAAACTGCGATTTCGATTCAAAATCGATTCATCGTTGAGCCTTAATATCCGCATGCATGCGCACATGCACGTAGTGGCAAGCGGGTTATCTGCAGTTCAGTGGACCTCTGTTACAAATGTAACTAGCATTAAATGTATGATATGTGCCATAGTTTGAGCCCGTACTGAAGATACGATAAAAACTCCTGACATATTAAAATGTATGTTAATAATTCATTTCCAAATAATTAAATCAATAATGGATTCAGAATGCTGCTGTCAGAATCAGGAGACAGAATCACATCATACACGTGTTTAAAGCCCTTCACTGGCTTTCTGTGTCTTCGAGAATTGACTGTAAAAATGTATTTACTACTTTTTAAATGACTGCATGGCCTTGCCCCTTTGTGCCTCACAAAGGCCTAACATTTTAGACATGCTAGGTGACATTTTCTGACACCCGGGTTATTTAGCTAAAGGGGGCAGAGTCAGCTTTTAGTTCTTATTACTGCGTTCTACTTAACTCCGAGCTCGGAGCTACGTCATTTTTTAACCTCTGCACAGTTGAGCGAGGAAATAAGAAAAACCCGTTTTCAGCACGGTTAAAGCATTGCTCTGTCTGAGTACCAAACGCTCATAAGCTAGCCAGAGTGGTCACCTTCTCACAAATCTGCAGAATCAATGTTATAGATTTATAGAACTTGTGTGTCTGTATGCTAATTAAAGCAAATACTACTACACTCTCATTTAAAAGTCGAGGAGTGGTACTTTGTTGACAGTGTAAGCAGCCATGTTGATATGAAGCCATGTGCTGACCTCCGGGTTGAGGACACCTTTCCGAATTTCCAAGTAAGAAATCGAGGGTGTGTTTTCTTTTGGTTTTCCTAGGTGGAGTTTGGAAATTCTACGTTACAAGCTTTAGTCGAATGCAGCAGTGAAGAGTACTGGAAAACGTTTGGAATTCTCTACCTGGAAAGCTATTGACAAAGATAGCAGTTTCAAAAATGCTGTGGAAATGCGTGTATCCAAAATTGCATTCCACTCAGATTTTTTTTTGTTTGCTTTGTTTTGTTTTTATTTTATCATTTTTTTCTTTCTATAATTCATCCATCCATTTTCTGTACTGCTTATCTTATACAGGGTCGCAGGGCACAATCGAACCCGCAACCCTGGAGGTGCAAGACAGGTGTACAAAATTATTATTATTATTATTATTATTATTATTATTATTATTATTATTGTTATTAAATGAAACAGTCTTCCAATCAGTCCTCTCAGACTTCCTGCTGATCTGCATTGCTTCCTGCATTGTGTGTCACGGATCCTGTATCATATCGAGGCCCCCCTTCCCCAACCCAAACGCCACCATGAGCACAACATCGCCCTGAACAGTGGACTTTACTCCCTGCATTGATCGCCTTGAGGGTTGGAACTTGATCCCAAATGTCTATGCTGAAACTGTGGCAGGACATGCTGTGGGACACAGGGACAGTCGATCAGCAGCCAATCCCCTGATCCATTTCTATCACACTGGGTAATAAGCAGAGAGCTCACAGCTCAGCTTTCCAGAGGGGAAAAAGAAACACTCGCAGCAGCACAAGCTTAGTAAATTCATGATTAATAAATCAGCAGCCCCAGCGCTCGCGGTACTCAGTCTGCTAGATGGAGAACCAAAAAAAAAAATAAAAAAATGTAAAGAGAATAAGATCAAAGTGGGCTGTTCTCATTTTTGATGTGCATGCAAGACCTCTGAGTTAATTGGCCCTTATGGGACTTTGGGGAAAGAAAAAAAAAGCACCTATTCAGGATTTCTGGACTCTATCACTTACCTGTGTGTGTATGTGTGTGTGTGTGTGTGTGTGTGTGTGTGTGTGTATTACATGGCCCAAGCCACCATACGGATGATTTATCACAAGGTTTTGTATTGATATGTCAAGCTATGAGAAAACCCGATCATAACTCTGATTATTTAAGCCATGTAAAATATGCACTTTTTTTTCCCACCAGCAGTTTTGCTAAGGCGCTTTGTTTAATCTCGGAGTGACACAGTGACAACGTCCAACTGGTAAACATGCTGTCAGACTATTCTCAACTAATTTTAGCCCTTAAAAATCTAATACATGTGAAGTGCTTCATCTGATTTTCATATACGGACAAAATATCAAATTGGCATTCCTGCAGCATAATCATTACTAAACTACTTACTATAAGTATTTAAGTGACAAATGGCCTCTAATCCCATAAATATGGGATCTTATACTAACTTATTTGTGGTTGCGGCATTGTGTGACTGGGATTTTAAAAAATGTCCTGGACAATATAAAACAAAATAACAATATCCACCCTATTACTAATACTGTAATTTAACACAGATACAAAAATATTGCATAAGACTGTGGCATAAGGGTGAGTGTGTGTGTGTGTGTGTGTGTGTGTGTGGTAGATATATTAAAGAGTAAAGAGTATTTGTAAAAAGAGATTCAAGTGCAGTTCAAATGAATGAATACGTGTGTTTAGGTGCTGCTTCGATACTGCGGAGTTTGCTTGATTTTGCGTTCATTTCTGCGATCCTGGAATCCTGGAAGGACTGACTAACAGACTAAGGGAAAAGACAACATACTGTATAATGTCAGTACATACACTGTGTGTACATACCGTATAACTATTCACCCCACCTGGAACTTTTCCACATTTCCGTTCTGCTACAATCTGAACTTGACATGGGATTAATTGGGAGTAAATGTCATAAATCTACACTAAATCGCCCGTAATGTTGAGGTCAGAGATAAAATCAATAGAGTTCTTCTTCCTGGAAGACCCCAGAGGTTGTTAGAGAACATACTTATATAAACAGAACAAAGTTCTGGGAAAATATTAATCAGGGTTCGGTTTATTGTTTATTGAATGCGTGTCGTGATGTGATGACGTCACATGACACGTCTTGGCCCAAATTTGTGGGAAATCTGCGGTACTTTTTTAAAACTCGCACGCGCGCCCGAATATTATGGAGTTTGTTTTGATTTTCTGTTCTGTTCTGTTCAAACTGTTTTCCCAAACCATATATATGTATATCATATGTCATGTCTTAGTTAAACTACAATTTAATTGTGTCATATAGAGTAATATTATGCAAATATGTGGGCTGGTAAACTATGTGTTCTGCGAATTTTGTGTCGAATCATATGCAGGTCATTTCAAATTCTGCTCGTCAGTAGCAATAGGCGCCTAGTTACCCAGCCTACTATTATACAGTCCCTCCAGAATTTAGCCATTTTGCAATCGGAGAAATTACAACAAAACTCCGCAAACTCGAGCAAACGCCGCGATATTCAGAGGAGCTTGTGATTTTTCTAAATTTCCACAGATTTTCTGCAGACGTCACGTGAAGCCATCGCGACGCACATTCAGCCAAAGCATGACTACAGCTAAAGAGCCTCATTTACCAACGAACATCACTGTGAAAGACCGTGCTAAACAACTTCCTGCAACTGCCATTTCGCCAATTCAATTTCGCAAATTTTTTTTTTTTTTTTTTTTTTTAAAAAGCTGCAGCAAAACCAAGCATGTCTGGCTGCAACAATCACAGGAAAATCTCGGCGCAATCCTGCATGGCCTGCATAGAGATTGCTTTTTTGTTAGATCGATATGTTAGATACTTAAATATGAAAAGACGATAAGATAAATCTTCTTTGTAGTCTTTTTTTTATTTTGGAAAGCTAGCCAAGAGTAGCGTATGTATAAAATAAAAATAATAAGATTATACATTTTCTTGAAAGCTCACAATAAACATTACGAATCCGAATCTCTTGAATCTTCTTGAAATCTGACCCATGCACTTTGTACACCACTGTACACAAAGTTATGCTGAAAGAACTGTATTCTGATTGGTGGAGAAATTGACCAATGAAACGTATGACATGTCAAAATGCTTGAAAGCATTTAGTCTGTACTGTTGACTTCCACATGGAACGTCGAATGGTGGAACCACATGCTGGTTTCGACAAATAACAAAACTCTCGTTCTGCGATGCAAAACTACGAAGCGTCAATTTCGATTTGTAAATATTGAAATGTTAAGGTGGACGACTGGGAAGCTGGAAGCTAGCTGGGCATGAAATCAAACTTTTTCACCTATACTATATTTCACCTTTCACTTTTCACTTTTTTTTGCAACCATGGCAGACTGGATATTACTTTCACTTTGTGTTGGAGAAATAAAAGGATGAAGGCGTTTGATGATTCAGATGTAAAATAAAGTTCTGTGACGATACAGTTTATGATTCTTCTTACTAGCAGAAACGGAGTTGCGTTTTGTCATAGCAGAGCATAAAGTCACTGTGAAATCACTGAGGCTGAGACTCTACCGTCTACAGTTAGACTTCACACAGAGTTCACGTTTACTATATTCAGCAGTAAAAATAACCATCTGGCTGACGGAACCTACGAGTGGGTTTTCTCTCTCAAATGTGAGCATCTGTTTATATTGGCTAATTCCCAGTGTGTATAATGGCAATAAATTTGGTGGAAATGGTATTTACTTTGTATTTACTAGTTTTGTTAGACAGACTATTGATGCTTCTGTTATTATAGTACAATTATCTAAACAGTATATCTTTGTCCACTTAATGGCCTTTAATTTGTTTATAGGTAAAATCATTTAGTCAGTCAGTACTTGGGTGTAGCAGCCTGTTTATACTGAACTGCTGTATAGTAATCAGTGTACATTCACAAAGCCAGGAGGTAAAAAAAAACGAGACCTTGGCTGAAAAGCTGGTGGATTTTCAATGTCACAAAAACTGTTGCTTCTCTCCACCTACACCGCTATTTCTAGGAAAAATAGTGAGCGAGGGCGGGAAAAAAATTGCTTCTCGCCCACCCCAATTAGCAATATGCTGCTGTAATGCCATATGTTATGCTTGCATAACAAAAATGCATGAAGATCATTAGCACTTACCTGTTTCCAGAGGAAGTTGTCCTCCTGGTTGATTTGCCAGGCTGTGATCAGGTGGATGGAGGAGAGCGCCACTCCACACAGCACCGCCGCTGTCATGCGCACGGGCAGCAGCGTGTAGGTGATATAGACGAAGAACACGGAAGTCCAGACGCCCTCGGAGGCACTGCGTGGTTCCACCATGAAGACGCCGAACGACTGAACGACCACCAGGACCACCACCACTAGGTAGCTCACTACCCACATGCAGTCCTGGTGGAAGCCGGTGCGGTTACACACCACCATCATGGCCAGGAAGAGTGCCATTGCTACAGAAAGTACTGACACATAGGCGACATTTACATCCTGAGTCCTGAGCACACAGTGAAATGTCAGCATGAGGCCACACACGAGCACGAGCACACCCATGAGCATGGTCAGAGAGCTCTGGTTCAACCGGAAGAAATAGCGTTGGTAGAGGCGCTCCAGTTTGGCTGACTCGAATTGCTTGGACTGGAAAACGTTCGCAAGCTGCCACAGGCACCCTAAAACGGCCGTTCCCACTTCCCTGTCCTCTTCCTTCTCCTCCTCCTCGTCCTCCTTCATCCTCTTGGATTCACCATCCTCAATGGCTAGATCTCCTTTCTTCCCATAGTGGTCCTCTTGCCAGACACAGCGTGTGCTGAAGGTGCTTGCACCGGCACCGGCTCCTGCGTGGGGCGGCGCTTCGGCGGCTTCAGGGTCAGCCAGGCAGCTCATGTAGCGCCGGCGCCAGTCCCTCTTACGCCACCGCTTACGGCCATTCCGCTCGCCCCATGCCGTCTTGTGCTCATCTGCACGGGTGACTAAAAAGCCACTGACCCAAGACATCCTGAATGAAATGAAACAGAGGGTGAAAGGTCATGAGCATGTGTCAAAACACTGCAGTGCCATTCAATCTGTAATTCTCTACCATGAATTACATTGAATTCAACTGGCTCAGATGTGTGACAATGAAAAGAAAGACCCAGGCAGTTCACTGACATTTTCTCACGCATGTCAAATAAACCAGGAAACTAAACTCTTAAAGATTAAAGAGGTCACATTACCTGCTTGGCTTCCCGGTGGTTTTGCAGTGCTGCTTTCCTCAGCCAGGTCCAGCATTTAACCCTGTGTACAGAGCTGATGGTAGCAGCTTGGTCTGAACACACACAGGGTGTGACTGAGAGATCCAGGACACCCAGTTAAGCAAACAGTCAAATAACGCAAATAACACGAGTGAGCCGAACACCGATGGCTCCGCATCTCTGAGCTGCCTGAGTCTGTTTGTTTGATAGAAAGATAACAGAGACAGGACAGAGTATAATATTAGATGCGAGCAAAGAGTGCTTTACAAGATATGTGTTATGAGTAAACATGGCAAGTCGCTGTCAAATACAAGGCTGGGGGGGGTGTTCTCATGGAGTTCCCGTTCCCACCAACAAATTACACTATCAGCAAAACACCCCAGATCACTCACAGCTGTTTTATCTCTTAAAGATTTTCCCTAAAACGTCCAAAATATCAAATATCACGTAGAGGAACAGTAAATGTTTGTTTGTTGGAGACATGTCAGCTAACAGAGAATGTCATCAGAACATTTTGTAATGGATCTGATACGTTCTAAAAAGGTCTGGATGTAATGTTGCCGAAATAACATTCCTACAACGTTGTGAAGACGTGACGTAAAACAGGTTAGCTTCACGATGTTTTTCAAACTCACAAGACGTTCGTAGCTAGACAAGTTCGTGTACAGCGTAGACATAGACTAGGGTTGGGCGATATATCGATATAATATCTATATCGTCATAAATGATTATGCGATACAATTTACTGAGATATCGTTGGTATGATGTTTTTGTTTTGTTTTTTTACATTTTTAATAATTACAAATTAAATGGTACTGATTTTATGTCATTGATTTGATGGATTTTGTAAAAACTTAATATTCTTTGTCTTTGTAAACATTAAAGAAAAGATTAGTCAAACTATGGGTCAGGTCTATACTGCTATAATGTGTGTGTATATATATATATATATATATATATATATATATATATATATATATATATATATATACACTTTTTTTCAGAGAACATACTGAAAAAATGTTTATATATATACATACACACACACACACATTTTGGGACACCCTGCAGTACTAAACTGTACCTTTCTTTGTCATTGAAGTGGTAGCCTTATCCAGGGTTGGGAGGGTTGCTTTAAAAATGTATTCCGTTACAGTTACAAATTACTTCATAAACAAAAAAAAGGTAATCAGTAACATAATCCAAGTATCACTATATGAAAGTAATGGAATCTAAAATGTATTTCTGGATGACTTCAAGGTCACATATGTAAATAAAGTCAAGAGAAAAGCAATATGATCAAAATAAATCTAAAATACTTTTATTTAGAGCTTATTTTAAGCTTAATTCAGTGTTTGGGTTTGTTTTAATAAAATAAATAAATGAATAAATAAAAGCTTCACTGTCCCTGATGCGGGTAACATTACATCACAAACGCTACAGTGATCATATTCTGGTTTTCCAAAAAGAGGACACTGGGTTTTTTTGTTTGTTTGTTTGTTTGTTGTTGTTTGTTTTTGGTGGGGAGTCTTAATAGCGTTCAAAACAATGTTACTATGAATGCAGACTTTAATACACTGAAAAAGACACACTATTAGCATCACATGAATATATATACATAAAATTGATTTCACTCTGCCCATGTTTGAAATTTTTGCCCTCCATTCTTTTGAATGTCCATGGAATAAAATAAAATATCAGATGCCACGAGTGTACCTTCTACCATCATTTACGCATTTGAATGTCCAGGTAATATGAAGCAATGTGATAACATGAAATTAAAAATAACCTTATATGGCCATAGGCATTGTTTCAACTCAGGACAGTTGTCATTTGCTGCTATTGTCAAACAACTGTTTGATATCGTATACAACAGCGCTTCATCTTCACGCGTTCGCTGAGAGTAGGCTAATGGTTGAGAAGCAGGAATTTGGCCAATAGTTGCTGCAAGCCTTGTATAATCGACTAATTTTTGTGTGAGAAGGTGGGAATTACACAGAGGGGTTAAAGCAATGCAAACATGCGCACGCATGATGCATTATTAGACAATAAGCACATGATATTGAAACTTAGATGCTTTTTAAGGTCTGAAAAAGAGGACATATGGTCACTTTAACAAAAGCATTTCAGAGAACAATTTGTGTTAATTTCTACCTGGAGGTTGCTTATGTGAGTCACGACTGGCAAGAGAGAACCAGAACTATAATCAAGCAGCTGTCTATATTGTGTTATGTCAAAAGATTAATTTCTTTGGTTTTAAATATAAAAAATTGTAATCCTGACGGTATTCCCATTTTTTACAAAAAATGTATCTGTAATCTGATTACTTTGTTTTTTGACGTAACTGTAACGGATTACAATTACCAGTTTTTTGTATCCTGATCACATAACACCTTCACATGTACTTCACATGCCCTTATCTTACACATGGAAATGTGGTACCTTTAAACGTGATTAACGGTACACAGATGGACCACTGGCAATTCAGTTTTAGAGTCAATCTTTAAAGGTATACTACATGCACCTAGATACAGAATACATACTAAAGATACAAAATGTGTACCCTTGAAGGTACCATCCCAGCGACAAGGACAGCAGAGTTTAGTACTTACATTAAAAATATATATTTATTTATTTATTTTTAAAGACAAAAAAAATTAAGAAGCTCTAAACATTTCCAGGAACCAGATATTCATAGAACCGTGTTGTTTATAAAAATGTTTTGCTAACCCGAAAATGTTAGCCAGGTTAGTACACTACATCAGTGATTCTCAAGCCAGGGGTCCGTAAAGAATCGCACGTTGGGTGTGGGATTTTCTTTTGTCAGTTCCGACACTGCTGGAAATTAATTATTTATTGAATGATTGAGTCATAGTTATTAGCCTGTTTGTTTGACTGGTCAATCCAAACCTCAATCAATCAATCAATCAATCATATATATATATAGTCAGTGACTATTTTATCACTAATGTGTTCTGTGAGTGTAAAGTTCAGAAATAAAAAAATTAAAAGCCTCTATGGCTTTAATTAACAGCCAAAATATTTCACATTTAAATGATTTAAAAAGATGGATTGTGTATATATTATATAAATGCGTACTAATGGGGTTCTTTTATAGTCAAAGGGATCCCTAGCTGGAGAAAGTTTGAGAACTACCCTGAACGACACTGGATAGTGGAAACCAATAAAAACCAATAGGGAACACTCTACTCAGTGTAAAACATGGACAATCTGACTATGATCACAGACATCAGGATAAATGACATCATGGTACACTTCCTGAAAGTACTGTTTGTCCTAATTAACACCAAGCAACATTTATCTGACATTACATCCCTGTTGTTGAAATCATCATGTTTAACATGACACCTGTAAATATTTGAATGCATGTTGTGTGTCTGTGCATGTACATGACTTTTGCTATTATTTAAGAGATTTAAAAAAAAAAAAAAAAAAAGCACCGAAATAAATAAATAAATAAATAAATGTGTTTGGGGTTGTATTTTGAGCTGCCTAGAATGAAATCCTGGAGTACATCTTAAAATGCATACTACATTATTAACCAGTAGGAGGGAGGTTCATGTTCAGTGCTCTGTACACTATTTTCACGTACTGTTTAGTACGCTAGTATGCGGAGAGGACGGAGGCTCAGACTTCGGCTCGTGGGGTCTTTTAGATTTTTTTTTTTTTTTTTTATTAAAATTCGACACAATGCAGACTAAAAGCGGACATTGTTTGATGTTGTCGTGTAGAAACAATACCCACGCAGACTAGATATGTGCCTACAGGACACGTTTAAAGGGAAAATTCATGGCGCTGTTTCAGATTCCAGCTCACAAAACCATCGCGCGCGCGCTGACGCTTCATGTAGAACCGAGAGATGTGGAGCGGAGTGACACTAAAGCGCCATCGTGTTTTCTGTGCTTTCTGCTTGACTCTGTGTGTGTGTGTGTGTGTGTGTGTGTGTGTGTGTGAATATTCAGTTAATGCAATAGGAAACAGCCTGTGTTGTCCCTGATAATGCTGCTGTAGCTGCTCACTGAAAC
The DNA here is from genome assembly GCF_001660625.3 of Ictalurus punctatus. Taxonomy (NCBI): domain Eukaryota; kingdom Metazoa; phylum Chordata; class Actinopteri; order Siluriformes; family Ictaluridae; genus Ictalurus; species Ictalurus punctatus. The sequence continues at coordinate 20,006,622 of NC_030430.2, forward strand.
GCCGCACCGCAAAACAAGCACGCACGCACACGTACACTGTTAATGTAAGCTATAAAGACACACACACACACACACACATACACACACTGTCACTCACCAAGACGTGCATGGGTTCAGCTGCTCACCGCGTTTCACGTCTCAGATTCATGCCATAACCCGGTCACGGTCCGGCTCGTGCCCCGTGTACGCTCTTCTCCTACGGTTACAGTGTGTGCCGCTGGCGCTCGCGCTCTGTCGTACACCGCGCAAGTCCTGTCAACTCTGCGCTCGCGCAGTTTGGCACAAATCCCGCGCGCCACCTGGCGGCGAGCACTACATTATGGCCGACGTGCTAGCGACTTTTTTTTTGTCTTTCTGGGAGGCCGTTTAGGGCGAAATACAGTGAAACACTTGCGCGAGCGCATGCGTGCGCACGCATACACACGCACGCACGGTACTTGAGCCTGCATATGAAACCCTGCTTCAACACACACATACTGTATATATGAAACACTACTTGCATACATATAGGCTACATATGCATATGTGTATATGAAATACTACGAGCCTCGGAGATGCGTCGTTGAGTGATTCACACATAACGATCCATAGCGCCGATTTCTCCGGTCAAAGGGTTTTTGTCGACTTGCAAATAGGGTGAACTAGTAGTGTGAACTAGGCTTAGCACACACACACGCGATATTTGAGCATATATATGAAAGACTGCTTGCACAGACACACAAGCGCGCGCGCGTACACACACACTGTATATATGAAACACTACTTGCATACATATAGGCTACTACTTACACGCATATGTATATAAATCAAATGTGCGCGCGCACACACACACACACACACACACACACACTACTTACTGTATTATGTACTGTATATATGAAACACTACTTGCATACATATATAGGATACACATCAATTGCACACACATCCTACATAACTACACACACACACTACTTACTGTATATATGAAACACTACTTGCATACATATATAGGCTACACATCAATTGCACATACATACTACATAACTACTACACACACACACACACACACGCATATATATATATATATATATATATATATATATATATATATATATATATATATATATATATATATATATATATGAAACACTACTTACACACACATGCTACTTGCACATCATTTATCATACATCCATACTGGTAGGGAAAGACCAAGATTAGTCTATTTCATTTTTATGTACAACACATTCTTGTCATTACCTGAAAAGTTTGAGAGAATGCATGCATTTAGTGCAGTGAAGAATGTAAAAACACCATAGTAGTGTAAACTACTATGACTTCGGCTCGTGGGGGGGGTAGGAACTATTAATAGGCCAGTTAACTGGGCATTCTTGGTACTGTACAATGAAATGACTTCCAGGAGCACTGAAAATTCTTGTGCACTCACTCATGCATGCGTACACACACACACACATAGGCACACAAACACACACATTCATGCACGCACTCAATATGTACAAATATGAATGTATGAGAAAGTGTGTGTATGTGCAAATGTTTCATATATATGCACTAGTAGCATGTGTGTGTGCAAGTGAGCTTCACCTGAAATGGCCTCCCATAATTTGTCCTACTTTATAAAACTGTCCTTCTATAGAATATGTTTTTATGTGTGTTCATGTGTTTTTGTAAAAAATAATAATAAAATAAAGCAACACAAGTATTTTGTGATATTTTGTCTACTTTATTACTGTGACATCAGAAACTGCCTCCAGCATTAACATATTTGAAGTTTAATTTTACAGGCATGCAAAAGTGAAGCCTTGGTGGGAAGTCTCGATAGGAGGACAATTTGTCACTTATCCTGGTCAGTGTCACAGTGGAGTCTATCCTGGGAACACTGGGTGCAAGGGATGGAATATAACCTTGATCGCACAGCAGTCCATTGCAGGGCGGCATGCAAACACATTAAGTCATACGAGCAACGTTTCCTAACCAATGCACCTAACGGCATGTTTTTCAGCAGAAGCAGGAAACCAGAGAACCCAGAGGAAACCCACACAGACATGGGAGAGTATGTGAAACTCCACACTGGAGCTCTGAAGTAGCAACGCTACCCCCTGCACCACTGTGCCACCCCAAGCCATTTATTATGATACTTTATTTTAATTTTATTTATTTGAATTTTTATGTTTTAGTAGGCCTCTATGTTTTATCTACACCTGCTTTTTCTGTTTTAGTGACTCCTTTAAGAAGCCAATTTTCATTAATGATGAAACCCGTCAAGGAAAAGTGCGACATTTTTTTTATTCTTTGTTCCATCCAACCATCCATCTTCTATACCGCTTATCCTTCTTTCAGGGTCACGGGGAAACCTGGAGCCTATCCCAGGGAGCATCGGGCACAAGGCGGGGTACACCCTGGACAGGGTGCCAATCCATCGCAGGGCACAATCACATAAACATTCACACACCCATTCATACACTACGGACACTTTGGACATGCCAATCAGCCTACCATGCATGTCTTTGGACTGAGGGAGGAAACCGGAGTACCTGGAGGAAACCCCCGCAGCACGGGGAGAACATGCAAACTCCATGTATTCTTTGTTGTATGTTATAATTTAGTTACTGCTGTTTCATATAGGTTTGTACCTAACACATGATAACCGCACTGCTAGTCTAGACAGCATGGGTGTGGATGCAAATCAGAGAAAATCTGTAGGATTTTTCACTGGAAACTACCTGCAGACAAAACATGTATTTTTCAGCATCATCTCACACAGCACCTTCTCTCACTTTTAAGGGCCGAACTTCATGATGAACCCAAGAGGAAATTTCACTTTCAATTATAAAGAAAAGGAAAAATGTATATATAAAGTTAAATGAATATTCTCATCCATGTTTATTATCCAGTAATTTAGCTTGCAGCACATTATTCAGTAACAATCATTCATTATTCTGTAACTACACTTAAGGAAAAAAAGGTTAAACCTAAAACACGTCAACTTGACCCTAGTAGGAAACTCTTCAGGTTATATGTAGAACCAGAAAGGGTTCCAAGTAAAAGCGAACAACTAGTAATTATTCTTAACTTCATTTAGATGAACCTTAATAGGAAATTTATAAGAAATGTAAATCTGTGAAACTGTGTAAAAGCATCATCGGAGGAATACTTCCTCCAAAGCTTGTGGAACTTCAGTCTGTTTTGTGTTACGAGGCCGGTTTTGAGGATTCCGCCAATTTGCACTGATGTAAACGATGTGTTTGTATGGCTGCAGGCCTCACCATGCAAATATGGCTCTGTTTGCTTTGCTTACTAAGTGTGACCTCTGAACACAGTTTGGAGTTCCTAAAAGAGGTTTGTATTTATTTTTCTGCCCCCCCCCCCCCCCCCCCCCCCATTATAGAATAATAAAACCCTTAAAACTCTGGATTAACACAAATGAAAATGGAACTATGAGAATTATGCTGTGAAAAAAAAATCCAAAATAAATCAAAATAATTTAGTATTTTACCATATTCAAAGTAGAGAACCCTTTTTGCATAGAATTTCCAGAAATGTATTCTTGGCATCTTCTCAACCGATTTCTTGAGGAATCCATCTGAGATGCTTTTTATACAGTATTAAAGGAGTTCCCACCTATGCTGGACACTTATCGGCTGCTTTTCGGAATAATTCGCTTCATGTCAACCATTGTAAAAAAAAAAAATTCTAAGTAAAATGTAAGTTCTCTAATGAAAGAAATGAATATGTTGACACAATTATATTTTTTTCTACAACACCGATTTCAAACATTTAATCAATCATACACCTTCAGATCAAAAAGGTTTTTAAGATCATGAGAAACATTTCAGTCATGTGTCTCCAAACTTTTGACCTGTAGTGTACATTCAATGCATCAATGCTTCAGTTAAGCCTGCAGTCATGAGTCGCCTCAAAACTACATAATGCACTGCAAAAAATTACAGAGAACCAATTTAGTGCTCTGTTAGAGGCACAAGAAAGCAAACTAATTTCTTAACATTCTCAAAGAGAAAAACTTTGCTTTCCCAGTTGAGGATGTACTTTTGTCAGATACGTATCGTTTCTCTGGAAACATGTATAAAGCTTCGTTTTGACCATATCAACTATTACTACTGAAGTAGACTGAAGTTATTGACTAGATTCTTCCTCACATATCATATCTACATACATAACTACACTATAACCTATACAGTTACACATTTATACTGTAAAACTGCCATTAGGTCACTGCATGTGTATGTCATGATTACAGTTGCTGTAAGTTTGGGCTATTTCTGCCATCTAGTGGCATTAATAGAACAGTACACAACTGAGATATCACGGTACAGTGAAATGACAGCACAGTCAGTATTCCACCCAGGTTGCCAGTAAAGTTAAGGGCCTTTTCTCAAGGATTGCCAGTAAAAGGGCCTTTTCTCACCCAGATTGCCAGTAAGATTAAAGGCATTTTCTCAAGGGCTGCCAGTAAAGTTACGGGTCTTTTCTCAAGGGCCCAACAGTGGCTCTCTGGCAGTTCTGTGATTTGAAATTAGCTTTGCCAAAACAATGCCACCAGCATTGTGCATGACCCCTGCACCCCTCACACAAACTCCTCACCCTCCTGCTGTCGGGCAAAAGGTACCAAAGCATTCGGGCCCTCACAACCAGACTGTAACAGTTTCTTCACCCAAGCCATCAGACTCCTCAATGCCCAGAAACTGGACTGACACACCATCCTCCAAAACACACACACACACACACACACACACACACACACACACACACACACACACACACACACAAACTCAGCCCAGAGAAGATAACCCATTCCACTCCCGTGTTCTTAAATTGCTACAATATTTATTTATTTATTTATTTATTTAAAAAATAATAAATTGATAAATAAATTACTTTTTCTTTTTAGTCACTACTATACTGTCTATCTGGCTTCTACCCCAATAACTGCTATGTCCATATACGGTATAAGTTTGTCTGATGAATACTATGTCATAGTACATTATATGTTTACATTCACAGCATTATTATTATTATTATTATATTGTTACATCTGACACTTATCCACACTAGAAGTGTGTACAGTTCAACGCTGCACTTTCTCTTACTGTGCCTCTGGGGCTGTTTTAGGAATGATTGTACTGTCTTGTGGTGTTTGCACACATGCACTTTATGTAGTCCTGTGTAGGTCATATTTAGTTCTGTGTGGTTTTATGTAGCCCCATGGTCCTGGAGGAACGTTGTTTTGTTTGACTGTGTACTGTGCCAGCTGTATATGGTTGAAATGACTCTAAAGCCACTTGACACTTGAGATACCACTCTATTTCTGACCTTGAATTATTATGTGTCTTTACGTGGCCATTCTTTCTGTACCAAGGAACAAACTGATTCGGGGTTAGTGGTTAGCACGTCTTCCGCTCGCCTCTAACGCCCATTATCATTAACGACAAGCCTTAGCTCGAATGAACCCGCAGGACAAGTCTAAGAGAGAACAGTGGTGGGGGTGCGGGGAAATATTTAGTCAATTTTCCTCATTGATGAAGACTTTAATATTAATACAGTTCAAGCGAATATTTTTTTAAGTACACTGTATGCACAAGTAACCATGTTTTGTTAGCGAGATGTTGTTTGAGCCGTTGGTGTTTTTCGAGAGATGGTTCACCCCCCCCCCCCCAGAATGTACACACACACACAAGCCAAACATGGAGATAGTTATGGGAATTCCGGTTCTTTTGAACGAGTCAGAGCAATCGGTTCAGCTCACCAAAAGGAGCCGATTCGTTCGACTTCTAAACGGCTCACTTGCGGTTATTTATTTATTTATTTATTTGTTTGTTTATTTGCCTCGACATCAGTTGAGGTTTTAGTTGTCTACCTGCATATCGCTTCCTCTTAACATTATACTTGATTCCTATGTTTATATAAATGTAAAACTCGCAATATTCCACATATTTGCACTATAAAATTATACGTTTGATTTTTACTCAAGAATTTGAAGATTTCTGTACATTAATGCGGGGGTACACATCTCTATTATTCTACAAGACAAACATCATTATACCGAGCAGCTATTTTGCTGTACAAAACAATTCAGATAGTTAGGAGTCACAGCTTACCTTTTATATCCTTACAATTGGAAATATGTAATATTGTGTTTTATTGTGTTTTTTTGTAAATTGTTTTTGCATGATATATTTGTGAAGTGGGTGTCGTGAAAGTCGCTTTTTTAAAATAAAATGTATTATTATTATTATTATTATTATTATTATTATTATTATTATTATCTCGCCGAAAAGAGTCGGTTAAAAGAACCGACACACTCGGGAATCAGTCAAGTAAACGAGTCAGTGGTTAAAAGCGAGGTTGCTGGGGGGTGTTTTCCCGTGTAACTGAAATAAGTCACAATGGAGGTTTCAACAACTCGAATGGAGTCAGTAGCACACTAGCACACAAATACTCATTATACAGCCTACATGTTGTCTTTTTTATTTGTATTAACTGGATATAAATGTTAATGTTTAAGGATGTAGATGTTGGGGCTGAGGTGAAAAGCCCACAGGCTGTGAGTGAAGGAGGAGAAGCGGTGTGTTAAAGCAGCCCGGGACTGTGTGGGCTAGGGCAGCTTCAGGAGCTGCATCTCACGCTTTTTAGCTTTTAGCTGAGGACTTAAGCGGATGTCCCTTTCCAATTCAAACGTCTTTTTACTAAAAGAGGTTAGTTCGGTTTTTCACTGTGTTTGTTGCTGTAAGGAAATAACATGGAGAGAGAGAGAGAGAGAGAGAGAGAGAGAGAGAGAGAGAAGTGTAAAGTGGATGAGCATGGCATTTCTCTACCAGCAAGATGGAAATGGTCTTTAATCTTCGTGTGTATTCATGTTGTGGTCACTTAATATACGTTGATATGCCTCTCATAAATAAATGTATCAAATTGCACTTTTCCATCATCAAATCTACATTTTATTTTTTTTTACCTATATTGTTTATCGTTTACATAAGATCGTGCATGTGGTGTATCTTGAAGGTACAACAGCGGTGCTTAAGGTAAAAGTATGTAAAGAGTACTTTTTAAAGAGTGCACTATATTCACATTTTCAGGTAGGACAAACATACTAAAGGTACAAAGGTAGAACCACAAGGTTCTACACCAGGTCACAGGGAGCCTGGAGCCTGTCGCAGGGAACTCGGGACACAGCGAGGGACACCCTTGACAAGGTGCCAACCCACCCATCGCAGGGTACAAGTGTACACACATCCACACACACATACACACACTACGGACATGTCTTTGGACTGGCAGAGGAAACCGGAGTACCTTGAGGAAACCTCAGAAGCACGGGGAGAACATGCAAATGCTGTGCACACAGGACAGAGGTGGGATTCGAGCACCCAACCCCCTGGAGATGCGAGGCAAACGTGCTAACCATTAAACCAACGTGCCCCCCTGAAAGTACACTCTGGCACCTTTATTTCTGAGAGTGCAGATGCAGAATGGTTCATTTGTTGAGAGACAGCTTAGTAAAAGAGTACGAACCGGGTTTATTTAAAAAAAAAAAAAAAAACGAGGTGAAGAGAATATTTCTGCAGCAAAATAAATGAAGGTCAGTGTGACATATTAATCTTTCCAATTAACATTTGATGTTCCGTGATGTCCAAGATGTATTTTGTAATGAAATTCTGGGTTTACTTATTGTTTTTTTTCTGTCAAAACTTTATTTTGATTACCTATTTTCTACATTACCCACAATGCCATTTGACTACTTGATGATAGTAGAGCAAGTGGGATATAGCCCTTGCTTCATCTCAACCTAGAGTGAGCGATGCAGCAGTGCTTTAGTACTTAAGTCAATCTAGATCTCTCAGCTCCACACTCTGCTGAAACAGGCTCCAAAGTTTCATACTTCATACTATCATGCTAATGCTGCCATAGGCTTCTCATAGACTATAAGAATCTCGTAGATCTCTAACTGGCCTAGATGAGATCCTGCCATAACTGCGTCAGTCAGCTGAGCCTTCAAATTATGGGCAAGGTTTCTTTATAGGAGAGCACATTGAATTAGCCAAAAAAATAAAAAAATAAGCAAAAGATCAAATTTACAGCATGAAAATGGCCTACATTCCACACACCGTGCTTTACTATATCTTGTTAAGTTGTGCACACAATTGACTGTTGGCACCCAATACAAAAAAAATCGACATACCTGAATGTTCTGGATCAAGTGCTATTTTATAAGCTTCTGATTCATGAAGGTGTAAGCTGTATTGTTAAGTTAAATCAAACTGGCAGTGATTAATGTGATAATTACTACAAGGACTATTCATTCGACAATGTATTAGCAATACACTACACTCCTATTAGATGTTTGTTTCAATGCTTGACAACTCATTCATATATAATATATATAATCATATTGGGCTTTTTGTATTTTTTCTAAATTTTAAATTGTATCATGCAACATTATATTACACTTAGCAGAAGAAAACACAATTTCCTTCTTCAGCCTTAAAGGTCATGCTCTAGACCAGGAGTGTCCAATCTTATCCGCAAAGGGCCAGTGTGGGTGCAGATTTTCATTCCAATCAAGCAGAAGCCACACCTGATTCCAAGTGTTTAATCAGTTGATGTCGACTTTCAGTAGAGTCACACCAGCCCTTTCCGCATAAGATTGGACACCCTGCTCTAGACACTGTATCAGATGCTCCTGCTCAAGAATGATTTATTTTCAAGAAAATCGTTTTTGGAAATAGAACTATTAGAAAAAAATCATGGCCCGAAACCAACAGAAAAAAACTGCAGGATCGGACAGGATTGGCCAAACTTATTTACAGGAGTAGAATTAGTCAAGAGTGTAAATGTGAGGTCACGAGTCAGATTTTCTTTGGGAGTGGGAAGGAGTGGGATTAACCATACATATACACCTCTATCTGGACTGGAAGACTACAAGTGGACCGTTTGTGACAGGACAAATATCACTGCTGAGTTGAGAACAGTCCACAAACCACAAATATTGAGCCAGCATTGGCTCTGTAGCCAGATTCTGATGAAAGGTAGAGGATGATTAAGAGGAATGGTGCATGGAATAAATGAGCTATAGACTGCAAATGTACATGTATAGGGGTGGCTTAGTGGCTAGAACATTCGCCTCACACCTGCAGGGTTGGGGGTTTGATTCCCGCTGTGTCCCTGCGTGTGTGGAGTTTGTGGGGACTCCGGTTTCCTTCCTCAGTCCGAAGACATGCATTGTAGGCTGATTGGCAAAGTGCCTGTAGTGTATGAATGTGTGTGTGAATAGGTGTGTGATTGTACCCTGTGATGGATTGGCACCCGTCAATCCATCGCAGGAGCACCCCACCTTGTGCCCCATGCTCCCTGTGATAGGCTCCAGGTTTCCCGCGACCATGTAGGATAAGGTCTAAGGTTGTACTATGGAGGTCCCTTTTCATTGTAGTAATTGTAGACCTAAAAGTTACCTAGCAGTTAGATGTGTATTGATACAAGATAGGTACGTGCCAATTCTATCTGTCTCTCTATCTAACCTGCTGCAGTAATGCTTGAGTTTCCATCACACTGCAATCCGGTTCATTAAAGCATTGAGCTCAGCAGAAGTGCTAAAAGGGGCAACTGTTCAGCAGAGCTGAAAACCACTGATTTATTACACAGCATGTTACTGTTGTATATCTGCTGAAAAAGAGACCAGCCTTCACCATTACTTTTTAATGATGCTCCTTCATCAGATCCGAACATTGTATTTTGCTCTAAGCGTCCAGCGTCATACTTTCCAGGCAAACCCATCTGTGCCCTCAACACAATTAGTAAGCCTACAGGTGTTTCTGCCTGCTTGGCATCTGTGTGGAGTCAGCTGTTTCATGTGTACTGTGTGCTTTCCTCTTCTCTCCCCAGTGTTTGTGCCCCTGGGAAACGGGAAAGCAAAAAGAAACACACTTTACACTGCACCTGACCACACTTTCCTACCAGACAGCAGATTTTAGACAGCACATGGGCACAACGTGCTTAGAAATCTATCAGTCAAGGAAACATTAGTTCTAACTAATTATCATTTAGTTATTCACCTTCATTAAGGAATAAAACACAAGGTGTACTGTTATAGGAAAATAATCCATAACATGGTGGTGTGATCATTATTTTCCTATAACAGCATGTCCTGAAGTGTTCTGTTCTACGTATGCCATGGAATTTATTTTATTTATTAAAGAACGTGACATTTTTAAAATCCGTTTCTAGTTGCATTTTATGTCGTGGAACATCTGTTTTTTTCTCTTTTGTACTTAAGAATGCATCTTGACATGTTACCGAAAAATCACAAAGCACAAAGCCTGATTGACACTGGAGACTCCTTCTGGAAATGCTAATGAAACGTCTCCTCACAGACAGCGACACTATATCGATTACGCATTTGTTAAACATTTGTTTATGTGGAGCATCGACTATACAATCCTGTGTTAGTTGTTACTATAGAGACATCAATATACTGTATTAAAATGAGCACATTAATATAAACCTGTGATTTGCCTTGTAGCTGTCAGAGCTGCTGCTATAGCTTCTGACCAATCAGAATGGAGAATTCAACAGCGCTGTGGTATAAAGGAGATTATTCTACTATTAATTATTCATTAACTACTGTGAAGCTAACAGGAAAGGCATGTAATTACAAGAGTGAGGAATGAGAATGGACATGCTGGCAGGTTCGGGGAATTTCAGGGGTTATGTAAGCTCTTTAGTTCTACATACACAGCGACAAGATTTGTAACAAGATTACACTATAATCCCGTAATCATAATACACTGTAATAATTAGATTTGTTTATATGGAACACGTGATTGTTCAAGACTATAGTGCTGCATGTACTTATAAAAAGTGCTTCGATGACAACATAATTACAATATTATTGGGTACATTTTACTTTAAAATTAACCAGTGTATAATTTAAGCATTTTAAATATGGAAGATTTAACAAAAAAATTTAAAAATCAATCACCTTAATCAAGGTGTTAAAGAAAAGAATCAAATATTTTTGTCAGCCTAGGTAGCTAAATGTTATATTTCATCTAGCATATTTTGAGCTATCTATTGTATATACAGTTGTGCCCAAAAGTTTGCATACCCCTTGCAGAATCTGCTAAATCTTAATACTGTTAACAAAATAAGAGGGATCATAAAAATCCCATGTTGTTTTTTATTTAGTACTGTCCTGAATAAGCTATACAGATGTTTACATAACAGATGTTTACATATAGTCCACAAGACAAGATAATAGCGGAATTTATAAAAATTACCCCGTTCAAAAGTTTACATACCCTTGATTCTTAATACTGTGTGTCGTTACCTGGATGATCCACGACTGTTTTTTTGTTTTCTGACAGTTGTGTATCATCCACACGGAACGACACACAGTATTAAGAATCAAGGATCAAGGGTATGTAAACTTTTGAACGGGGTAATTTTTTATAAATTCAGCTGTTATCTTGTCTTGTGGACTATATGTAAACATCTATTATGTGAAATAGCGTATTCAGGACAGTACTAAATAAAAAAGCAACAAGGGATTTTTATGATCCCTCTTATTTTGTTAACAGTATTAAGATTTAGCAGATTCTGCAAGGGGTGTGCAAACTTTTGGGCACAACTGTATAGGCGAATTATTTCATGAATTTGTAATAATACCTTATTGTAAAATTTGTCACACTTGACATGAGAATATACCCTGGAAGGGACACAGTCTCTTGCAGGGTACCATGGACACACATTCACTTTTACTTTTACACAATTCACAATTTAGAGTCACCAGTTCACCTACTGGAATGTTTATGGTGGGAGAAACGAGTGGGAAGAAACCTATGCAGGCAAGGAGAGAACATTTAAAGCTCTATGTGGGCCTCTCAGGGGACCCTGGAGCTGTGAGGCGGCGATGATCCCTGCTGCAGCACTGAGGCGATCTACTGTATTAGTTTAAGTAAAGATTGTTAGTGGAACATTTAAGTTTTATAAATGAATTAGGTCCGTATACTGTATATCAATACACCAGTCTGATGCAGAGTAGGCTGAAGCTCTGACTTAATATCCAAGTGGATCTGGTATCTTCTATTTAAATGTATTATACTGTACATCCAAAGATATTACAAGTACATTGTAATACATCTGACATTTTCTTTATCTACTCTTTAATTACATCTTCAGCACTATTTAAGGCTACAAATACCTTCCTAATATGTGATAAAGGTTCCATTTCATTCCAGCTCGGAACCTGTGATTCTTTAAAGTACATTGGAATTAACCATGTTATCTCCCTCTTGAACTGCAGATGGCCTTAAAACTATGATCTCATGGAAAATCTATGGGAGAGCGTTTAGTCCAGTGAGCAAACATTGGGGGTATATGCTGGTGGGGATTGGTACTGAGAGCTTGAGAGAAGCATGTCTTCCCTCTGACCTTCTTTCTCGTTCTATGCTCTGATAACATTGTGAATTTCTCGCCTTCAAACCGCTCTGTTCATGTTTTATTCACATGTACTATGCACATATAGAATCTGAAATGATCCTCAGCTCCTCTTCTCTCTTTGCCTGAATGTTCTATTCTTCCATACCAGATTCTGATTTATTATAGAACTTAAATCTTGTAGATATCAAAGTGGACTATCTTGGCACGTGTGCATCACATTATATTTTACCTCTGTCTATCTATTATTACTGTGTTATTGTGGAGTTTTATATTATCTATCTATCTATCTATCTATCTAACTATTTGTCTGTCTTTCTGTATGTCCGTCTATCTATCTATCTACCTATCCTTCTGTCTGTCTATCTGTCTGTCTGTGTGCTTATCTATCTATCTGTCTATCTATCTATCTATCTATCTATCTATCTATATGTCTGTCTTTCTGTATGTCCGTCTGTCTGTCTATCTACCTATCGTTCTGTCTGTCTTTCTGTCTGTCTGTGTGCTTATCTATCTATATATCTATCTATCTATCTATCTATGTGTCTGTCTGTCTTTCTGTATGTCTGTCTGTCTGTCTATCTATCTATCTATCTTTCTATCTACCGTTCTATCTACCTATCTGTGCATCTGTCCATCTGTCCATCCACCCATGTAATAGTCTACCCATCCATCTCTCCGTCCATCTGTCGGCCCATCTGTTTGTCTGTCTATCTATCTATCTATCTATCTATCTATTTGTCTGTCTCTCTGTCTAAAACAGTCAGCAGGTCTGACTTTGAATCCCAAGTATGCTGTTGGTGTATTGGTGTGTCTGAGGGCACAGTTATGGGTTTGGTGTGTGACGGACTGTTCAGACAGTTTCCATATCCAGCTCTGAGCCTCACAGCACTGACTTCGGCACAGGGGAGTCCTTCACCAATCTGACATGAACACAACAAAACAAGACACCTGGCAACCCAACGGCTCCTCCCAAACCACACCGCTGTCAATACAACTCACGATTGACACTTGAAAGTGTAAAACTCCTGTTTGGCTCCTCAGTGCTGTTCGGAAAGTGTTTCTGAGTTCTAAATGTGCAGCAATAACGGCAATAACCAATAACATTACTATTATAACTTATCTTGGTTAGTTTTGTTATTATGAGATGATTTGGGTCTGACACAGACATTTCCATATTACCCTGAGTTATAGGTTTTTTAAAAAAAAAAAAATTATAATGCTATGCTTTACTCATTATTTCAGAAGGTTAATAAAGCAATTACCATATTGCTGTTTCATTTTATGGTGCAGAGCAATGGAAAAGAGAGAGAGTGTGCATGAGAGTGAGACAGAGAGAGGGAAAAGTGTGTGTGAGAGCAAGTATAGATAGAAGTGGCTAATGGGGGAAGAGTAAGTTGGAGTGAGAGAGAGAGTGAGTGAGAGAGAGAGAGGGAGAGAGAGAGGGCGGTAGGAGTGGTAGGGTTTATCCTGCATACATGCTACAGTGCACTTCACTTCTACCCAGGAGAGCGAGGGAGCACGCCATGACTGACTAGCTGACGAACAGAGAGAGAGAGAGTGAACACTCTCTTTACCTCCAACTGAGTGAGTATGCAAGTGCAACTTTCCACTCTTTTATTTCAACAGAACCGAGTTTAATGCATCTTTACTGAATTACCTGATGTTTCCTAGGTTAGTGAACATTGCGTTGTCACTTTACAGCTGTTACATTTCGACAATTTCAGTTTATAAAATATTCATGGTGATCAATATTGAATGGACTCTAGCAAAGAAAAGCAAAGTGAATATCAGCGAGAGCTAGTGGACAATGCGCTCACTTTCAGAATGAGCAATAATTTCATACGTAAGTGTGGATAAAGGATTCTCATGTTTCAAGGACAGTATATTTATTTGATTGTTCTCAGTGTATGTTTGGTTTATATGTTTTTTGCTAATCTGACCGTAGGGTGAAGTGATAATCCTGTCATATGAAACATCTTTAAGGTGGATTCTGTGCAGATCAGTATGTGTTTGTTTCAGTGAGCAGTGTGTGTTCATGGAGATCAGCATGTTTAAGGCAGCTGCAGGATCTCTCTCTGGCTCTCACGGCTTCTCTCGTCTTGTGTGCCGAGTGCATTTGGAAGAGCCGGACTTCCTGCATGGGATCAATTAAATACTGCATGAGACAGCACTAAAAGCCTCAATGGAGTGCTTTCTGCAAGTGTGTGTGTGTGTGTGTGTGTGTGTGTGTGTATTGGAGGATCAGGGCAGAGTGCTTTGATTAAATTTGATGAACCACCAGAGTTTTGAAGGGGGGAAACTTGAGTTTTCCTTTTCTCAGAATCAGAGTGAGTTTTATTGGACCGGTGAGACAGCCTTAAGAAGAATGCGACTTGGTATTTGCTGACATTACACTTCAGCACAAGAAATAATGACAGTATATTGGAGGACAAGACTAGGACTACATGCTAGGGGCTACATCGTGATTTTACGAGTTATTTTTCCTTGTGATAATATAAGGGGAAAAGTAATGATTTATTGCACTTCCTGATTTTTGTAAAATCATTTTTAATACACAGACAACAACCTTTTCCTCTCTCTCTCTCTCTATATATATATGTATGTATGTATATACACACACACACACACACACACACACACACACACACACACACACACACATACATTTTGTCTTATTCACTTCAAGGGAGACAAAAAAGAGGCTGATGGAAGAACTGTTTATAGCTGCTATAACGTAAGGGATAACATGGCCTAACTTGTCTCGCAAATAATTAACAACATTAACTTAAACTATAAACGGTTCAAATGGACTGTGTCGTTTATTAATAAGTGAAACATTTTCTGTGGTGTAAGAGGAATAAAACACTTCAGAACATGCTGTTATAGGAACATAATTGACTTTGACGTGACATCACAACTATAACGTACAGGTATATTATATAATGGCTAATTATAGATGGATATAATTTCTATAGCTTTTAAAATGTACACTGATCTGGACTGTAACAATGCTAGACGTCATATATATATATATATATATATATATATATATATATATATATATATATATATAATGTAGCGAGAGTCTAGTTTTAATTTGGATAATTCATATCATTTGCTTGTAATGTAATGTCTTTGATGGTCCTTGTATTTATATCATAATATACACATTTACTGGTGAAGAGCCCTTGGTGGAACTTAATCTCTGTGGTACAATGACAAAACTATTTAAAGTAACACAAGGAGCTTATTTTAGAATGAAAACAGGTAACTGTAGCTGCATATGGAAGACAAGCCATAAGGCAACTCTAGAGGAAAGGAGAGGAAGTGCCCCGCCAGGATAGGATGAGCTATCAGTCTCCATATTGTTGCTATTGATTGACTCTGATCTGCTCTTTTTGTCCTACCAAAGGATCTGTGATCTAACTGAACCCTCTCTGCAATTGAGATGGAAGGTTGTTAAAGTTCACAATGTTCCGCTGGATTGACTTTCAGCACCTCAGAAAAATGTCTCCAGGCCATTAATCAGTTATTCAATATACCGCAGTACTTAACTCATGCAATATTGGTAAAATATCATCACAAGCGCTGCATTTTATTTATCAGGAGGATGCTTAGGTAGGAAGTGTATTTTGGTAACGGATTATATATGGAAATGTAAAAGGCTTCTTCCGTTGGTCTCTTGAGGGAATCCCTTAAAGGTTCTACAGTCTGTAGAACTCTACAGCAGTAGAGTAAAACTCTATTAAGAAACCATTTTTATGCAGCTGTTCCAAGGCTAAATGGACTATTTTGAACTTAGCATCAAATCTGTAGTTCTCCGAAGAAGACTGTTTCTATGAAGGCATTGATGTTTGGAAAACATGGTGGACAGAACTGCTGTCACTGAATTCCAAATGTGGTCAGAGTTGCTGAAGCAAGACCAAGTAGCAATGAGAGTTATTTAAAGGGAGGAGTGAGACTGCACACTGGTGAGTTTCATTAGTAATTCAGGCGATTGAATGGGGATAGGAGTCATTCTTCCGTGTCAATTAATTTGGGGATATCATCAAGTAGACCAGGAATGGCAAGGAAACACGGAAGCCTGGGGATCTGCACTAATGATGTGGCAATTGTAGGTTGCAGATTACTTCATTGCGTCATTAGATTAATCTGAATGAGCAGATGTACAGAGTGAAGTGAAGTTTCTAACGATATATTGGTAGACATTTTCAAACCCTAGGAACCTTTGTAGGTCCTTGACAATCGGGACAGGGCCACTCTGCCACTACCTGGACCTTGCCTTTGCCCATGATGATGTCCAGGAACATGTCTTGGCATGTGGAACCCACATTTTCCCCCTTTGACAAAGAGATGAGTCTGTCCAGCACACTTTTTACATGGTGGAGGTGCTGGATTAGGGAGTAAATTTAAAATGTCATCTATGTAGGCAATCATGACTACATTGTTAATAAAAGCCTGGAAGGCAGCGGTGGCATAGACCAGTCATACATCATTACCAATTATTCACAGAGACCTGAGGTCATACTGAATCTTCCATTTGGCATTTTCCCTTTCTAATTCAAACTAGTTTGTAGGCCCTTTAAAGATCGAGCTTGGTGGAGATCATCAAAGATTGGTTTATGTTTTCCAGTGCTGAGGACACCAGGGGCTTTGAGTATCAATATTTTTACTGTGACTTGGTAAATAGAGGGATGAAGACCTTCTTCCTCTTCTGTATGAGCAGGAACTCTGCAGATGTAGGAAAGGTGGAGGGTCTCATGTAGCCATGCTGCAAAACCTCAGAAATACAACCTTCCATGGTCTTCCCTGGCCTCGCATCTAGAGCAGTTAGCGGTGTAAGAAAAAAAATGATAAATGTCGAAGATCTCAATGAACAATAATAAAGTAAGCACTCTGGTTTCATTGGAGTCTAACTGAACCTCGAACAATATCAGCTCAGACATTTTATACGGTTTTTCAAACCAGTTTTTCCAGCCCGTAATGTAAATCTAGTCTCGCTATAAATGGACATTAAGGATAACAGTTGCAGTGATCACTTTCTGCTCTCACATTATTGATGTTGTTACAGGTGGGAACACCCAGATGCTGGGATGATATGATTTTCTAGACAGATGTCTTTCTGAATGATAATTACAATCACATACCCCTTTGTTCAGGCATGGTTTTGGTGTCCCACTACTGCGTCCATACTATAACTGATTGAATGTCACTTCAGGTGGTATTATCCACATATTGCTGAGACTGAGATGAATTGCCCATATGATAATTAAGCCTTTTGTTCTAACACCTACCGTGGAGTGGAATCTACTTAGAAGCAGTCTGTAATCCCTAATTTCTCCTTCTGGGGATTAATAATCTAATTATCTTAATTTCTTACAGCAGGTAGATGCATGAACAGGGTGGTATGGTGACTGTTAGCAGTTTGATGGCACAGTCATAGGGTCTGTGTGGAGGTAGGGGACATGCTCTGGATTTATTAAAGCCCTCCTTGAACACAGCACATCATTCGGGGAGCATAACATCCTGTGGTGGTTTCTCAGCTCTCCGCAGTTCTGGAGACTATTGTAAATGTGTAATGAGACAGACAGTTCTCATGTGGTTATTAGGGGATTCTGTGACCAGAACAGATACTCTCTACATGTGGATAGCACTAGTGTGGATTTACTGTCGATCTCAACAGTTTGATGGGTTATGACCCCCTCACCTATTTGTTTTTCAATCAATGCTTGAACATGAATGGGGTCCTTTAGTGGATACACAGGAATCCTGAAATGATGAACTGTGTTGTCATCTCCCCGGTTTCCAGCTGGATAGCACGCATGTAAGACACAAATCAGAGGGCTAGGCAATACTCAGAATTGTGAAGTAGGCAAATGATAAGGCATTGGGTAAACAGGCATAAACTATATAAATATGAAGCAGGTTAGATAACAAAAGCTTGGAATTTGACAGACAGACACAATGTTGACGTAACACTTCACAGAGTATGAATTCGAGCCTGGGTGATTTAGAGGGAGTGGTGTGATTGCAAACAGGTGAGGTCCATTAGTAATCAGGTGACTGTAAACAGGGATAGGAGCTTGACTGGAGATGTGATGAAGTTGCAAGACTTGGTCAGACAATCTTGAAGACGGCCATTGCAGTTATAAATATTATGTAGCAACGGGTATACCTTTTAATCGCTTTTGATTTTTGCACTAAAAATAGGTATGTCAGGATGATAGAAACCAGTTTATGATGCTGTGAAGATTCTCCTGAATATCTCTGCAGAAATATGAATTCCATTTTGCATTGGGATGCATTATGAATTACTACAAATCAAATCATCTGTATCTGAGAATGGAAAAAAAAGACAGAGAGAGAGAGAGTGCATTGTCTTTTTTGTTTGTTCATTCGGCCTTCACTCAAGCCTCTTTCTTCCTCCCTCATGCTTTTCCACTTTCTCTCTCTTATTGCCTTTGAGTGAATTCAGTGACTTAATGCATCCCTATATATAATAGCTCTTATATAAGGTAAATGCATAACTGTATAAATGAAGTATGCAGTCACTCTACTCTCAAAGGAGCTCTTTGGCAGGTTTGACATGCTGAATGTTATGTTAAATGCAAACAGAAAGCATAAAAGACAGATAACCTCAAGTCATTCTGGGCCAAAATCTGTGGAAGAGGGCACTTAGATTTCAAGCAGCACAAACTTAATAAGCAGGAACACATGCTGCCAGGATAATGGACTCCAAAGTAGGGCTCATGCTGCCAGGGGCCAGCTAGCATGACTGCATAGCTACACAGGCTACACAGATTGAGCAGAGGCAAGAGAAGGCAAGGACAGTAATGTGGCGCTGTTGGATTTAGCGCAGCCCCACTGAGCCGTTGCGTAGATTCCTGGCTGCTGATTGACAGTTTGTGGGGCATCATGCATCACCCCGTTGTTAGAGTAATTTTGCTGTGAGGGCTCTCGTCCCAACAGGTATCTGCTCTGTCCTTAGAACATCTCGGCTGACTAGTCGGTTCTCCGTAGGATCGGGCCTCAGGCTGTAGCGGATGCTGTGGTCCTATTAGAATGAAATGCAAAAAAATAGCTTCATGTTGTGAAGCATTCAAATAGAAACCTGTAGCGTAGCCATCACCTGTAGTGTTGAGCCTATCTGCTCACCAGTGGAGATAATGTCACAGCAACCATATGTCACAGATTAGGAAGAGAGCTCCCTGAAGTGTGAAAGCAGCTATATGTGCTAAAAGCCACATGCTGTTGACTCTTTCTGAATTCTGAAGGTCAAGAAAGTGGAAACGATGATGTTATTCATCTCAATTAAGCTATTTTACCAGTCCTAAGATCAATATATCTTAATAAGCAATTCATTCTTAAAAGATTTTTCTCAGAATGCTTATGACAGGTTAGAAACCGCTCAAAAATTACATTCTTTGGCTAATAGTGTACAAGGCCATTATGTTTATACTGATTTGACTGCTGTAGTATATTTTATGGGCGTCTTTCCCCTTCCATTTGAATTGGTGCAGCATTGAGCTTTCCTTGAGTCTGTGGCGCAACATGATGTCAGAATAATTATGCGTCTTTTGCGATCTACTCAAAACATCATAACTGAGAAATTAGTATGATCAGATGTAGCTGATACATGTGGCTGTGATGTCACATTTACACTTTTGGGGTTTTTTTCTGGACCAGGGAACTCTTGCACAAGTACTTTGATTGAGTGATTGAGTGTGAAAGCTGTTCTTCAAGCCAGTTGTGGTCTGGAGTTCATGTCCCCTGTGCATTCCCATGTCCCATGTGTGAAAGTGATCCAGTACCAAGGCCTGTCTTGAATTAAATGATGGTTCAATGTGTTTTTTCACCTCCTGTTTCAAGTTTCTCCGTGGCACAGAAGAAACAATGCATTCTGTGTATACGCATTGAGAATGCAAATATATGGCGCAAAGAAGGTTTTCTAAATGAGCAACTGAAATCAGTTGAATTTAATTATGACAAAAAATGATAAAAGCAGGGAATTTGTGCTCAAGGACAGTAACAGATCAACTCCTTGATTTACCTTTTTCAAAAAAAATCTACGAAATGATTCATAGATTTGTAGATTTGTAGGGGGTGGCTGTGGCTCAGGTAGTAGAGCGGGTTGTCCACTAATCGTAGGGTGGGCAGTTTGATTCTCTGCCCACATGACTCCACATACCGAAGTGTCCGTGGGCAAGGCACTGAACCCCAAGTTGCTCCCGGTGGCAAGCTAGCGCCTTGTACGGCAGCTCTGCTATCACTGGTGTGTGTGAATGGGTGAATGAGACACAGTGAAAAGCGCCTTGGATAAAAAGTGCTATATAAGTGCAGAGCGTTTACCATGATGTTATGACACGACAAAATTAAGCAGTAAACTTTTTGATATGTTTAGTCAAGTATGAAAGCTTTTTTAAACCTGGGTACAATCAAGAAAATCTCTCTGACATCCCATGCACCAACTCCGATCTTTTGCTGTTAGAATCCAATCTCCAAGTCTTCCTCCTCCATCTAAAGTGGCTTCAGTGCCAGTTTGAGGAGCAGGACCAGACAGAGCCTGTGTGCTTGTGTGAGGAGACACAGAGCAGAGGCGGCTGAAAGCAGCAGCAGTGGGAGGGTGTATGTGTGTGCGTGCTCGCTCGGCTCAGCTCCACTGCTGCAGTCGGGCATCAATTTCATATAGGCACTGTACAGAGAGTTCTCGCTAGCATCAGACCCTCAGCCTTGCTCTCTTCTCCTATCGTTTCTTCTCGTCTCGTCTCCTCCTGTCTCCTGCTGCTGGTCATGGAGAACAGCTCCCAGCCTGCAGCTCTGTCTGCCTCTGAGCCATGGAGGCGAGGCAGAGGCTGTGTGTAGAGGCATGTCGGCATCTGATTCTAGTGCAGCGCTTCTCAGTGCCAAGGTATGGGCCTCTCTCTTTCTCACAATCCCTCTCTTTTTTTCTCTCTGTCTCTTGTTACTCTCATTCTCTCTCTCTTTCTCTCTCTCTCTCTCTCTCTCTCTCTCTCTGCACAGGAAATTTTGCATGCAGTCACTATAGGATGTAGTCTTATAATAGCTTTTTTAAATCTTGTTTTTGTAAGTGCATTATGAATAATACAAGATGATGTTTAAGCATTACAGCTGATCAATTACAAGTATAATTCCATTCTATTATAATTCTATATATTATATTAGTCTATTATAATTCATGGCCGAGAGTAGACATTAAAAAGATAATTCTGTGCATGTGCAATCAATCAGGTGCTGAGACAAGATATGAGTAAAAGAGAAAAATTGAAATATGTATGCACACTAATTTAAGCCTGAATATTTTTGCTTTATGGTGAAGATGTTTTAATCTGAAGAAGGATCTGCGATAATGCTCAGACTTCATTATCAGTAGATGTTACACTTTATTGATAGTTTTCCTTTTTGCTGCACATCTTTTCTCTAAGACACTGGGGTTTTCTTCTTTAACGTGGAAAGGCAGTAGTTTCGGTGCAAGGTGGTTTAGCAGAATTTTGGGGTCGTATAAAGCACTGAGTGTTGTTTTGAATTATGGTTTACCAATCTGCTTGGTTATCTGATGTGTCCCTTCAGCCCCCCCCCCCCCCCCCCCCCCCAGTTTGATTCAATTGTGCGTAATATGCGCTAATTCTCATTTCCATGGCTTCCCATTAAAAACGTCAGAATACACATCATCACCACCAGAACCAGCTAGTGAATGAAAAACTGGTTGAATTGCTGGATGTAAAATCTGATAAAGCTTCCTGAGTTGATTGTGTGTCACGGTGTGAGGTCTGTTTGACTCTGCTGGAAAGTTCAATGCATTTTCCATGACACTTATGAAAAACTTGCTTCCATCACACCACCTGAGGCAGAGCGCAAATGTTCATGAATGCTTCAAATGCTTCAGTTGTTCCCAGATTTTCCTGCTCTGTGGGAATTTCAGTGCTTGTGCTGTATCGAAAGCCTGCACACAGTGTACATACGTGCAGATGTACTATAATGGGTGAAATACGGCAGTTATGGAAGCGCTTTCACCGGATGAAGTTGCTGTGCTGTGCTGCGTGTCTTTTAAGAGATTGCATTACGGTATCGATCACGCTCTTGTGCGGCTAAATGCTGAGTATGGCGTGTCATCTGAAAAAAGGTTGGCCATTAATGCACTGTATATGTGTATGGAATACAGTGGGCTTGTGTTTGTGTATGTAGGTGTGTGTGGTCTCAGACACTGCTTCATTTTAAAGTGCTTGTTTGGACACCGTGTGCTTTCCGCTTAGCAGGATTGCACTCTTCTATTATGGGGTTATAGAATAATACCCCTTTCTGCTCTGATCAGGGTTTTGGTAATATGACTAATCTCTTTCCACTGGCTTTATTAATGGCTTGCTCTAGTGATGCTAATGGAGGTTAACTGGAAGCAAGACACTACAACAAGTGAATAGTGTGTTGTTGTTTTTTTAATTGCTGAAATTGCTTTAAGTTGCCGATACAACTGTTTGTATTGGGACTTTTTTGAAAATGTAATTGTTTTAAGCAACAGAGGCTAATTTAAAATGGATTTGCATTCGTGATAAAAACAAAAATCTATTTTTTTGATGTTGGTAGAACTAAAATATTTATTTCACTGTGAATTCACGCTCAAACAAAAGACTTCGACAGAACACGTGTGTATTGTTTTATTAAGAAAATACAACTGTACTGTTATAAAAAGTATTTTATGTCTTTGTCTAAAAGAAATCCTGCAATAATCAACATTTTAGAAATAAATCTCTAAAAAGTTTTGAACGCTGATCATCTGGAAACTGAGATATTTGGATATAGAGTATAGAAATTGTGTACGGGTTTGCAAGTGTGTTTTATAAAAATCGATAAAGTAAATTGACATGTATGTCATGTGCCAGAGCCGTATCACCCTGTAGTTCTTTCCTGATTTCCCATTGAAGTTAAGCAGGGTTGAGCCTGGCTTGTATCTGGATGGGAGACCTCCTGGGGAAAACTAAGGTTGCTGCTGGAAGTGGTGTTAGTGAGGCCAGTAGGGGGTGCTAACCCTGTGGGCTGTGTGGGTCCTAATGCCCCAGTATAGTGACGGGGACACTATACTGTAAAAACAGCACCATCTTTCAGATGAGACATTAAACCGAGGTCCTGACTCTCTGTGGTCAGGAAAAATCCCAGGATACTTCTTGTAAAGAGTAGGGGTGTAACCCCGGGGTCCTGGTGAAATTCCCCCATTGGCCCTTCTCTATCATGGCCCCCTAATGTTCTCCATCTCTGAATTGGCTACATTACTCTCTCCTCTCCACTAATAGCTGGTGTGTGGTGGGTGTTCATCCAGGTGGATGCTAAACAGTGGTGGTGGTTGAGGAGGCCCCCCCATAAAATGTAGAGCACTATATAAATGTAAGGCATTATTATTATTATTAAGGACTCCTACACTACACTGAGATACACTATATGAACAAAAGTCTGTGGACACCATACCATCACACTCGTATGTGCTTGTTGAACACTCCATTCCAGATTTAGTCCCACTTTGCTACTATAATAACCACCACTCTTCTGGGAAGGTTTTCCGCTAGATTTTGGAGCGTGGCTGTGGGGATTTGTGCTCATTCAGCCACAAGCGCACTGGTGAGATTAGCCACTGATGTCGTATGAGGAGGCCTGGGGTGAAGATGGAGTTTCAGTTCATCCCAAAGGTGTTCAGTGGGGTTGAGGTCAGGACTCTGCACAGGCCACTCAAGTTCTTCCACTCCAACCTTCATGGAGCTCGCTTTGTCACACAGAGGTATTTTCATGCTGAAACAGGTTTGGGCCTCTTAGTTCCAGTGAAGGGAAATTGTAATGCTACCGCATACAAAGACATCTTATACAATTGTGTGCTTCCAACTTTGAGGCAGCAGCTTGAGGAAGAACCACTTATGGGGTCAAGTGTCCATAAACATTTGGCCATATAGTGTATATATCAGGAAATAAGATTTTTATGCATACGTGGCATGAAGTGTTTGTGAAGTGGGTGGAGCTTAAAGCCTTCCTTAAAGGCGTTTAGTTTCAGATAATATATTGGCTGCTTGGTGACTGGACAAAAATAATGAAACAAACCTTTTTTTTTCTGTTGAGTATTGATCATTTTATTACCACAGTTTAAGAGAAGACATATTATATATTGGCAAAATGACTGACATGACCAAAATTACCATTTGTACTGTCTTGCTTTAAAACACCATTTTTTTTTCAAACACAGATTAAGATTACATTTGGATTTAATTATGAAAAACTGATCTGATATACTTATAGGATCTTTGCAGGATCTTTTTGTGTACAATTTGTGTTTCTCTGGCTCTGTACTTGAGCACAATGGAGGTTAAGGTATGAATAGATCAAATGTAGGTCTGCATGATATGGACAAAAATAGCATTTTACTGATCTAGAATGTTCGTATTGCAGGCCATTTTACTGCAGTACTGCATCATGATGAACAGCCGTATCGAAATCACAGCACCTTTTCATAAATAGTTTTAAGACAAATATAATTAGATACATTAACAATATTAGTGGCCCAGTTTCCAAAAAAGCACCATATGGTTAAGATCAGTTTATTTAGTAGAGAGAGAGAGAGAGAGAGAGAGAGAGAGAGAGAGAGAGAGAGAGAGAAATGTGATGCTCACTATAACACTCAGAGATGATCTTTGTGCTGCAGTGAATTTTGGGAAACTCTGTGGGAAGCCCTGTTTAGTGCTTAGACATCTGTAACACATGAACATTTCCAGACGCTACTGGACATGTATTTTTAGTTTAGTGTATTCAGGTTCTGGAATTCTGGCACTCTTAAAGGCACTAAAAAGAAACTGGAGACACTCATTACAGCATTAAATTAGATTCAGTTTACTTTTATTAGAGCATCTTACTCAGCTGAATATGATTGTTTTCTGGTTTTACTCTGCTTTTTATTAGTATTTTCATGGTCGTACTTTAGTTTATTCTTGTGTCTGATTCTGTGTTATTGTTTCCTGTAAAACACTAAACCTGATCACAAAGGTTCACTATGCTACAGTGTAGAAGTGTATGGAGCACAAGGGGGTGTGACGACACACAGCTGACATGATTAACCGTGTGAATAGTTAAACCATTTATAGTTAACCCATCTTTTCTTAAATCGATTTTTATTTCACGTGTTTTATGCACCCGGGTAATTATTATTATGATCTATCTTTTCATCCATCCATTTTCTGTACGGCTCATCCTACACAGGGTCACCGGGGAGCCTGGAGCATATCCCAGGGGGCTCAGGGCACAAGGCAGGGAACAATATAACTATGATTATTCGCTTATAGGAAAATAATCACCGGCAGGGTGGGTGATGTGGTGTGTAGTACTTTACCATCCCCCCAAAAATGTATTTATTAACAGCACATCCAAAGTGTTTTGTTCCTCTTCTGCCACAACATTTTGTAAATGCTAACCATGTCATATTTGTATCTGTAGTTACATTTAATGTTGTGGAAGTTAGTTCCTGTTATCACGTACACTATAGGAGATTTGTATGATGCAACTTCTTGTTGAACATGTGAAAAAAATTTACTTTTGGAAGGGAATATACAGTCACGTGAAAAAAAAAATAATAAGTACACCCCATGGAAATTGTTGTTCTTAATAAAGTTGATACACTCTATCAAATGAAATAAAATGGACATTTTGTAGTAATTTTCACAATTTAAATGAACAAAAAACAGTCACATGGAAAAAGTAAGTACACCCCTACATTTATCACACCTTCAAATCCATAAAATTAGAATCAGGTGTTCAAGATTGTGTGTCAGTTATTAGAACCTGCTCAGCAAGTACAGAGAGTCTTATTTATACCCCTCTCATATCTAGTGTCTGGTGTTCCCTTTGTTATTGAGGTGTGTGGTGTCATCATGTCAAGATCTAAAGAGTTCTGTAAGGCCTTCAGAAAAATGGTTGTGGATGCATATGAATCTGGCAAGGGATTTAAAAAGAGCTCCAAATTATTTGAAATACATCATCCCGCTGTAAAGAAAATCAATCAAAAACCAACAAATGGTGCAGATTTCAAACGTCCCAGCAAATTCAGCCCAATAGCAGACCATCTGATGCAAGAAGAGGTCTCCAAGAACCCCAAAATTTCATCACAGGATCTGCTAATACGTCTTACAGCTGTTGGTGTCAAAGTGCATGCTTCTACAATCAGAAAGAGATTGCACAAATTTGACGTGCATGGGAGGCTTCTGAGGCCAAGGGTGTACTTACTTTTTCCACAGAAGAAAATCACATCTATTAATATTTCTGCTTAATAAATGATTGAAAAAGCTCATTTTCCTTGTGGTTTTGTTAATACGCACTGTTTTAACGATGATCAAACATTTGCTTGTCCAGATATTTAAAAAAAAAACAACAATCTCAATGGGATGTACTTATTTTTTCACACGACTGTATATTTAATCCCACATAAGAGTCTTGTTTCTTGTGTCTAGTTAATTATGCTTTGTCTCAGGCGCCTGAGCCGTCTTTAATATTTTAACGATATCCATAGCCTGCATGGAGTGGCAAAGGGATTTTTTAATAGTTAACAGAAGAGGAAGAGGAGAGTAAAACAGTAGGAGGAAGAGAGAAGTGGAAGAAGTTCAGGAAAAATAGCTGCAGCTGTTGGGTCCACTATATTTAGGAATGATATGTGGGTGCTGCTGCTTGCTTTGTAAAGAGTTGTACACCTTTGTGCTCTTCTGAGACTGCGGGTCTTTTGGGAGTGTCTGCAAGGCACAGTAACTCTGCTGACTGTACACAAGTGAACCAGGATGCAGTGTAGCAAAGGTTTGACAGGATGCTCATGTGTATCTCTGCACTGTGTGCTTAATGAAAAGGGATTTATCCAGACCCATGAGACACACCGACTATCTCATCTCTTCTTATTTCAAACATTCTTTCAGAGGTTTATGCAGCTAGGAATGCATTCTTACCAGGTGCTATTTAACCCTAACTCTTAAAAATTAAACTATGTGTTTTTCAATCATTGAATCTATGAAAACATGCATTTAACCATACAGAATAAACAAGTTAACACATCTCAGACAACAATATTGTTTTATAAGGTTCCTTTTTGCTTTTAAATAAGCAACAGTGTCGGAATTAATAGAATTGAGATTGTTTT
Organism: Ictalurus punctatus; assembly: GCF_001660625.3. NCBI lineage: Eukaryota > Metazoa > Chordata > Actinopteri > Siluriformes > Ictaluridae > Ictalurus > Ictalurus punctatus. Next base: position 20,034,241 of record NC_030430.2, read on the forward strand.
AATAGAATAAAAAGAAAAATAGAATGACCTAATACAAAAAAGTGGTTAACTAGCATTCATGCTAATGAGATAAGGATGTTAAAGACATTCTAGTGATTTACTTACAAATATGTTTATTCAATTCGGAATTTATTTTCATTCTATAATAAAACAAAGAAAAAAGAATGAGCAAATTAAATTTTCTTCATCTGATCTTCAGAAAGCTGGGATGATGCAACGTCCTGTTGAGTATGTGAATGAGTTCAGGTGACAGAGATAAGTGAAAATGAAAACCTAAAATGGGCGGGCTCAAGGACAAGAAAGTTTCAAGCCGGGGATGTTAAATGGATTTAATACAAAAAATGAGATTTTCTTATTTATTTAATTGTAAGGATTTTATTACAATGTAAAGTTTGGTTGTAGTGGGTTGGAGCAGATAAAATGCTGTTTTGTAAGTGCTCTAAATAGATTTGATTCATGTTTGAAGTTATTTATCTGAAACATGCAATAGGTTGTTGTGAAGGACACTTAAGGTCCCTGTGAAGTGACTTGAAACATGCAGCATTATTCGATGTGTTGACATAATTTCCACTGAAAGAGAAATTCAAGGCAGGACATATTGAGTGGCTCCTCCCCATTGTTAAATAACCAGTAGCGTTTAGCATACCTCACAGCCCAGGCTAAGCCATACTAGACAGTTAGTACCATGGATTTGTATAATGTTGGGGGCGGGACACATCAGATTCAAGAAAGCATTTGATTGGACAGAAAATTTGATGAGAAGCTGAAGTGCAGGATGATGTCATCAAAACTGTTGATCCATATTGGTAGACAGAGGCTTTAAATTTTGAATGCATATATCTTCTAAATTCTAATTTTGTCATTGGTTTGGAGCGCACTAGCTTATAGATAACCTTAAGGGGAACGTATTCATACTAAAAGCCACCAAACTTCCATTTTGAATATATGGGGACTTTAACCCATGCTCACCATGTAACAATTGACTTTTACATACCTATTTGTCTATTTGTAAATGTAATGTCAGTGGGACACAAATGGCACCACAAATCATAGTATAGCCCAAATGTTATATGGTGTGGGTTAGTATGTGGGGAACTTTTTATATTTTTTAAGATTGCAGTTCTGTTTCGCAAAAGACACATTTGGCCATTATTGTGTTTAGTATTTTGATGTTTCTTTAAATGAGTGATTTTGCATTTGTAGCAAAAGAAAATGCAAGCTCCGCACACACAGGTGAGCGGCAGGAATCAAACCCCCAACCCTGGAGATGTGAGGCTAATGTGCCATGCAAAACCCACCATGCCTCCATGAGCCATGCTTGATTAGATAGATAGATAGATAGATGGATAGATAGATAGATTGATTGATTGATTGATTGATTGATTGATTTTGTTTTACATATTCAGCCTGCAATTTGTTAATTGGCACAATATGCAGTAAACAAATTAATAACATGGCTATGGGCAATAAATATGTGCAGTAGCTATTGAGTAGAACAGTAAATACACTACATTATAGTAGAAAACACTAATAGGTATAAAAGAAAAATTAATATTAATAAATTAATATTGTGCTTCATTTTATTATTATTATTGCGTACGGTGGCTTAGGTTAGAACATTTGCCTCACACCTCCAGGGTCGGGGGTTCGATTCCCACCATGGCCCTGTGTGTGCGGAGTTTGCATGTTCTCCCCGTGCTGCGGGGGTTTCCTCCGGTTTCCTCCCCCAGTCCAAAGACATGCATGGTAGGCTGATTGGCAGGTCCAAAGTGTCCGTAGTGTATGAATGTGTGTGTGATTGTGCCCTGTGATGGATTGGCACCCTGTCCAGGGTGTACCCTGCCTGGTGCCCGATGCTCCCTGGGATAGGCTCCAGGTTCCCCGTGACCCTGAAAAGGATAAGTGGTATGGATGGATTATTATTATTATTATTATTATTATTATTATTATTATTATTATTATTATTATTATTATAGGTGTTGAAAATTTGCACATTTAACCCCAAATATCTCTTTTATGTTATTTAATCACCAAGGTGTCTTTTGGTACCATGTGGAAAATCATAGTAGAAACCTCTACTAAGAGTCCACATCTACAAGATATAAGCTGAGAGCAGAACAATATGCTAAGTCACTGCAGTTTAAGAAGAGAGAGATTCAGAATGTGCTCGACCAGCCAGTTTGTCATCCTCAGTGACACGTCATCAATAATACATTACATTAGAGTGCTTCCCCTCCCTGACTGATTAGCGATGCTATTCTTTCAGTTATATAAATCAGTTAAGTTGGTCATGTCTACACTCCGAGCGCTACCTCTGTGAAGGTAGAGAAACCCTGTTTTCCTGCTCAGTTCAATTTCATTAGTATAGTGCTTTTAGACTTTGTCACAAAGCAGCTTTACAGAAATGGAGGCTTAGACGATTAATCCCTGAGCTAAAAGCGACAGTGGTAAGAAAAAGCTCTCTTTACATGATATTAGGAAGAAATATTCAGAAGAGCCTCAAACTCTAAAGTGGAACCGTCGTTTTCAGGGCGTCAAAGGATAAAAGGATTTTAATATTAAGTCAGGGTCAAATCTAAGTTGGGTATTGTGAAGAATATGTTGTCTGGTAGGAGACTTTTTTCTTTTTCTTTTAATTCTGTGTTTATATGTGTACTCTGTATTTGTAATAAAGACTAAACTTGTTTACTAAAATTTTATCACATCAGCCTACATTTCGTAGTGTTATGGTGCTATTTCAGAAAGAGCGTTTCTGAAAGCGTTTTCTATAACAGCAGCTCTGTTCATAGTTCTGGCTGCAAGCATTATTAGCTTGTTTCTAATACAGTATGTTATCATTTGTATATAAACAACTTTTTAAACAGATTTTTAAATTTGAAAAGTTTGTATGGAGAAGATTTTTGTCAGGATGCATTTTAGCAATTTAACAGTCAGGCGTAAAGCTGTTCCTTTAATTCTTCTGACGTGAGAAATCTTCAAGACAGAGGGCTTTAAGCTTAATTTTTTTTTTTGTCTTATTAGGTTCTAGAGAAAAAACAGAGAGGATTGTGTGGGAAACGTCTGTTTATAGCTGCTGTAGTGGAAGTGATAGGTACTAACTTGTTTCACAGAGTTCACACAGTTTCACTTAGTAGTTATCACTGTTGCCTCAATCTTCTGGGGTTGGGGGTTTGACTCCCGCCTCCACCCTGTGTGTGTGGAGTTTGCATGTTCTTCTTGTGATTCCTCAGGGGTTTCCTTTGGGTACTCCAGTGTTCTTCTCCCAGTCCAAAGACATGTGCTGGAGGCGGATTTGTGTTTCTAAATTGTCCAAAGTATGTGAATGTGTGTGCGATTGCGCCCTCCAATGGGTTGGCACTCCGTCTAGGGTGTCCTCCGCCTTGTGCCCAAAGTTTCCTGGCTCCAGGCTCCTCCGCGACCCTGTGTAATATAAGCGGCATGGGAAATAGATGGATGGATGGATGGTATGTTAGCCATGTCAAATTTCTGTGGTATAAGAGAAATAAAACATGACGGGACGTGTGGTCATTGGAAAATAATCAACTCCTATGTAGAAGCTCTGTTGTTAACTCTTATATATTTTCCTATAAAAGAAGATAAATGACACAATATCTGAGAGTAGTCCACACAGTGTTTTTAGTGAGGATGTATACTGAGCATTCCTAACAGTGTCTGGAACAGTATTCCAGAATTTATGATCAATACAAGTGATTAATGTCTCTTTTTTGCTAGAAATTCTCCAATTTGTTTAACTGCAACATGGAATATTAAAAATTATTTTTTAAACAATTAAAAACATTTCTTCGTCCGACCTTCTGTCTTGAGAAGGTTCTGTCTATATCCTGTAAGACTACAAATCACACCTATTACAAGGAACGCCCATTAATTTCCAATTTCCCTAACCCTAACTGTATTTGCTGTGGACGTAACTTGTAATAGTGGGCGTATCTTGTAAATGGCGTGGTTTGTAATCCTGCAGGATGCAGATGGATACACTGTCTCTGGCTTCCTGTCTCTCGCCCCTTGCCTCTTCTTCTCTATCTCGGGGTCTCTCAACTTTACTCTCTCTTTCTCTTTCCCTTTCTTTCATTATGCCAAACCTCTGCATTTCTCTCTCTCTCTCTCGCAGGGTTCGGCTGATTCCTACACGAGTAGACCCTCGGACTCCGACCTGTCCCTGGAGGAGGATAAGGAGGCGTCTCGGCGGGAAGCCGAGCGCCAGGCCGTGCTGCAGCTCGAGAGAGCCAAGGTGAACTCTCATTCTCTCATCATCATCTCTTCATCCTCTCCTTGTCCTCTCTTCTTCTTTCATACACTGTCTATTAGTTACCCCTGACTCAGGGAGCTTGTTCTCCTCTCTTTACAGTCCAAACCTGTGGCTTTTGCAGTGAAAACTAACGTGAGCTACTGTGGGGCTCTCGATGAGGACTGTCCTGTGCAGGGCGCTGCCATCAACTTTGAAGCCAAAGACTTTCTCCACATCAAAGAGGTGTGTATGTGAGGGTTTTTTAACCAACAAAAGAATAGATGATGCCACGCATAATAATAATAATAATAATAATAATAATAATAATAATAATAATGAGGGGTATAATAATTAGTTAGCACTTTTACCCTTTGCCTCCAGGGTTGAGGGTTCGATGCCCGCCTCTGCCCTACGTACGTGGAGTTCTCATCATGCTTCAGGGGTTTCCTCTGGGTACTTCGGTTTCCTCCCACAGTCCAAAGACATGCGTTGTAGGCTGATTGGCTTTTCCAAATTATCCGTAGAGTACTGAATATTGCCAGAAGGGTTGGCACCCTACCCAGGCTCCCCTCAACCCTGTGTAGAAAATAGATGGATGGATAATAATAATAAAATAATAATATTAATCATACTGTATAAATAAATACAGTAAAAAAACAATAACAAATAAACAGCTTTTCTTTAAACAGTTGCATAGAGTATGGTTTCTAAATGTAAACTATGCATTCAAATGATTATATCCGTGTGCTATATCCATAATGCTGTACTGTAAATAATTGTTTTAACACTGTTGTGTTAAAATTAATTAAATAACGTTATCCCTTATAAATGAACGTTTTCTTTGTACACATACTGTACTTACACTGTTTCATTGACTTTTCTTATACCTGGCTGTTTTAGTTCCTGTAAAATTCCTTCCTGATTTCTTTTTGGATGCAAACTAACACCTTATCATAATTCTTTGCAACTTTGGGTTGATCTGTTTGACTGCAGTGTTTTCACTCCATGCAGAAGTACAACAATGACTGGTGGGTCGGACGGCTAGTAAAGGAGGGGGCTGACATCAGCTTCATCCCGAGTCCAGCCAAACTGGAGGCCATGCGTGTCAAACAAGAGCTGAAAGCTGCACAGAGGTCTGGATGAATGTTTTTACACATCAGCACCCCAAAAGCAGCTAGCAGTCCTGAACAGAGAGTAGCACAGCATAGCTTTCCCTTGGATGTATTAGGGAGATTTAAAAAAAAAAAAAAAAAAAAATACAGCTGTTTTTAGATATAAGAATCTAACTTTGTTGGTGTTTTGCATCCTTGTTCTTATACTCTCTGTAGGAAAGCAGGAGGGAATGCACAGTCAGGAGGCTGGAGGTCAACTCCTCCTTCATCTGGTAAGAATGTATAATTTACTCTCTGCTATCTGTCTCATAATCACATTGTGGTGGTGCCTTGATTCATATCAGCTTTCTAATGGGGGAACAGCCTAACTTTGACCTTGTGTGTTCTTAAATGTTCTTTTCTTGCCCTCTAAAAGCTAAACAGAAGCAAAAGCAGGTAAGTTGCTCATGCTGCACTATTAATATTGCACTCTCGCATTTCCTTCCTCTACAGTACATTCATCAAATTGGGACTGTTGACTTCTCTTTTTGTGTGTCAATTCTGCCAGTAGTTCCCAAACTTTGGGTTTATTCTACTCCTGTAATGCACATTGTAGGGCTTCCCCTACTCTAATACACACACACACACACACACACACACACACACACACACATCGTCATTTTAGGAACAGTCTATTAATTAGCTAATTAGTTGGATGAGTACTAAGCCCACTTAATTGACATCTCTTTGTCAGAGACTCCTTGTTAGGCCGCTCAAGCAGAACTAAATAGAATAGCGCAAGCAGTGAAATCATAATTGTTCAACACAGTTGACAAACAAACGAAAGGTTTTCATGCTTTCGTTTTGACAATTCAATCCCATTTTATTTACATAGCTTTTTATTTTTATTTTAACAATTGCAGCTTTCAGACTTTTCAAAACTGGATATTTAGATCCATAATGATCAAGTCAGAGGTGGCAAGGAAAACTCCCTGAGAGGACATGAAGATTACTTTGAGAGATTCAAAAGGAAACCCATCCTCTTCTGGGTGACACCAGTTATAAACCATTACAGTATACAAGTGTAGAACAGTAAAGTCAAATAGTACTAAATGTATTGAAAGGATGTTCAATGTAAGTACAGTATATTGTTAATAAGCACCCTGGGATGAACCTGGGATGAATCGTTATGATTACAGCAGCAGTTTCTAGGTACAAATCTAGATTATCTAGGTGAGATTATTCACTGAAGCAAGATTGAGACTTGGGAAAAAACTGTTTTTGGGAGAAACCTGTAGCTAGGTTGTCCTTGTAAGTAAGTAAGTAAGTAAAGCTTTATTTACATAGCACTTTTTAAAACAATGTTTACAAAGTGCTTTACAAAAGAGCTACAGTAGGTACAGGAAAATAAAATCAGTAGTAAGAAATAAAATAAAATAAATAAAAGGCTAAGCAAATAAAATAGAATAAATAAAAGAATACAAATAAAAAATGAACAGTTCCATAAAATATGGAAAATTAAATGGTTTGAGGAAAGGTCCCGTTGAACAAATGCTCTTTGAGATACTTTTGAAAAGTGATAAATGAATCAACTGTAGGTGGGTTGTCAGGGACAGGCTTCCGTAGTTTAGGCCCATGGTGACTAAAGACTGACTCACAACTTTTCAGCCACGTTTTGGGAACAACCAGCAGATTGCAGTTGGATGACCCAAGTGATCTAGCAGGAGTATATTTAGTGATCATATTAAAAAGGTATGTAAGAGCACCACCATGAAGACGTTTAAAAACGAATAACAGGATTTTAAAAGCAATTCTGTAAGACACAGTTAGCCTGTGAGGTGATTTAAGTGCCGGAGTGATATGATTCTTCAGTCTAGTACGTGTCTGCATTCTGATTTCTTTGTAAGTGATTAATGGAGCTCTTTGGTGAGCCAACCAAAACACTGACTACATTTACATGGACAGCAATAATGTAATTATTGACCTTATTCTGAATAAGACAATAATGTGATTAAGGTGTTTACATGAGTCGCTTTTAGAATACTCTTTACATGTTCCAGTTTTACATGTTATAGAACATAGAGCGATTAACAGCACACGTCATTACGTCCCCACACCACGCTGTCCGACGTTCCCTCCAGAATTTCACGTATCAACGTACAGTTCGTCTTCGTTATGGTACCGTATACAGTTTCGGGTGTTTTTATTTAAAATTTTTACGAAAGCTATAAGTGCAGTTAATTATTTGTCATGCTGTATGTGCTAATAGACGACTGCTTGAAGCCTTAGGCTGCGTCCCAAACCATGTACTTACCTACTATTTAGTAGCTGAGATACATGTATCTCGCCTACTATATAGTAAGTAAGTACGGGGGTTTCAGACGCAACCGTGTTCTCTTGTTTCCTGTAAAACTGTTGAGCGCTGCCGTGTGTGTATGTGTCCTGTCGCAAAATGCGGTGAAAACTCCCACACAACGTTAATAGTGTGATTAAGGTGTGTACATGTCTGTAACGCACGTCGATAATGTGACTAAAACAGGAATACTCCACATGTCTTGATTCGATTTGTGTTTACTTCGATTATGACTTTAGCCGGGTTAAGGTAATAAAAAATTGCTGTTTACATGCTAGTTTCTTAATCAGAGTATCGTCTTAATCGGGTTAATATTGGATTATTGTTGTCCATGTAAACGTACTGACTGTTGCAGTAGTCGAGTCTAGATGTAACAAACGCATGTTTGAGTTTCTCACTATCTGTGGAGGAGAGAATATCACGCACTTTTAGAGATGTTACGAAATTGATAATATGCTATTTTACAAACGTCACTAATATGCTTTCTAAAACTTAGATCACTGTCAAACACGGTCCCTAAATTCTTATGTGAGACCATCCACAGCAGAAGGTGAGTCAGAAGTGAGGAAAGCTTCAAGCTGATGAAGTAGAATCAGGCAGGTTCAGACGGTCAGACGAGCAGCAGTAGCAGCCTGACAGAGAGAAAAAAACAAATGATTAGGGATGATCGTATGCTACAGTGGTTTAAGAGATTGTACACTGTGATCAGAGTGCAAGCAGAAATTTAGCATAACCAAAAGGAAGATCCAAACAGTAACGCAGGTTCCAATAATTAACATAAGAATGATTGCTACCAAAACAATATTATAGTTATAGTATTATAGTATTACAGGTATAGTATTATACTTTATTATAGTAATATAGTTTTATTAAATAAAACGCTTTAATGTCTGAAGTTTAAAAATGGATAGACCGTGTTGTATTCTTGTTTAAATCTTTTTGACCTTTGGTACTTGATATCGCCGTCCGTCTAAATCAACTTAGCATTAGCCATGCTGTTTTTCTCGTGTATATCTTGTGTATAGATACAGTAAAATGTCAACAAAGTGTTAGCTTGTATAAATAATAAAGAAGTTTACGATGTTAGTGTACCGACTCTTTTGCACGTTGTACTATTGATAAAGTGCTGAAAAAACATTTTATACATTGTGCAACAAATCCAATGGAATCTAGCTATGTTACGTTTCACTATCACTAATTTGGTCAGACTCAAAGAAACTGTTCAAGCAGTACTGCATAATTTCGTAATTAACGCTCTGGTGCGAGCTTTACCAAGGATTAGGGCCACCCAGTTTATGTGGGAAAAAAATAGGAATTTTGGCAAAGTACAAGTAGGTGGTGGAAAGTCGCCAACTATTCCTACTTTGTACAAGCATATCGAGTGCCCACAACATTTACCTAATTAGAAAACAGTCATGGATTTAGATTCCCTGGGGCTTTAATAACAAGTGGAAGTCAGCAAGGGTACTGGAACACAGCCAGTCCACACCACTACACTATCAGGCACCAAACAGACTGTGTGTGTGTGTGTGTGTGTGTGTGTGTGTGTGTATGTGCGTGCTTGACTGTTTCAGACAGAGCATGTTCCACCATATGATGTCGTACCCTCCATGAGGCCGGTTGTGCTGGTTGGACCCTCACTGAAAGGCTATGAGGTACAGGAAAGGCAACTGCCTCATATAAGGAGTAAAAATTATTCATCCATCTGGTTTATCTGAAAAAGTCACTTGCGAGGCACTTAGTAGCTTTTATTGTATGAACAATATGGATGTCGTTTTTGCAGTTTTGATGACATTATTTAAATTTCGTAGCATGTTACAAATTTAGAGGTCTATTTCTATTTTCATCGCTGTAGATGGCATGTTTTGGGATATTAGGCCCACTAGGCATTGAAACTTATCACAAGATTCTTAGATATGTTAATGGCCAAAATATAAATCACAGCTTCAAGCTGAAGTTAACTGTTTAAGTTGACCGTAAAGACTTGAGCGCCCTAAATGTTTAGTATGATCCTTTTCACTGTTCTCTCAACCTCGTAGTAGACTATAGTTTCACAGAGCACAAAAATTAGTAAAGTACACTCACCATCCACTTTATTAGGAACACATGTACAACTGCATATTCGTGCAGCCAATCATGTGGCAGCAGAACAATGCAAAAAATCATGCAGATACAGGTCAAGCGTTTCAGTTAATGTTCACATCAAACATAAGAATGGGTGAAAAACTGTGATCTCTGTGACTTTGGTTATGGCATGGATGTTGATATCATAAGGGCTGGTTTGAGTATTTCAGAAACTGCAGATCTCCTGGGAATTTCACACACAACAGTCTCTATTGTTTACACAGTAAAAACTGGGAAAATCCACATGATTGGCTGATTAGATAACTGCATGAATGTGCAGTTGTACAGGTGTTCCTAATAAAGTGGGCGGTGAGTGTATATATCATGACTCATTCATCCATTTTGTGACCACTGACAATCCACCATTCAACTTAGATTGTTGTTTACATAGGTTAGGCCAATTCTCTTTTTAAAGGTAACGAATAAGGTATATATAATATACTAAATATTAAAGGTGAACATTAACGGTGTAACGTAAAAAACTGTTTTCTGTTATTTCTTCTCCTGTATAGGTGACAGATATGATGCAGAAAGCACTGTTTGATTTCCTAAAGCACAGGTTTGATGGAAGGTGAGAGAGGGCTTGTTGTCATTGCTCTTATTGTCCTGATTTGGATACTTTGTGAAAGCCTTTAGCAGGGAAAAGTGCTGCTAGATCCACTCCACAGAACCATTAGTTTCTCTTGGTGTCAGTCTTGAGCAAATTCTAACAACCACACAACTGGACCCTTTGATACTGGACTGTTGGCCAATAGAACAACTCTTGTTCTGCATTTTCTTGGCAGAATCTCTATCACACGAGTGACTGCAGATCTGTCTCTAGCCAAAAGGTCTGTGCTCAATAAGAAAGCCCTTGTGGAGAGATCCAACACACGCTCCAGCTTAGGTAAGGAACATTCTATAACACTGGACTAACGACTTGAAATGGGATCTAAAGATAGAGAGAGTACTTTATTGATCCCCAAGGGGAAATGATGCAGAGTAAATGATTGCATTTAAAGGCTTTTCTTATATGTTCTCATTGAGTTGTTTTTTTTGTGTGATTAAACTTTTGACTTGGCTTTTTTTTTTGTAGCTGAGGTCCAGAGTGAAATAGAGAGGATATTTGAGCTGGCAAAGTCCTTGCAGTTGGTGGTACTAGACGCAGACACCATTAACCACCCAGCACAACTGACAAAGACGTCCCTCGCTCCCATCATCGTGTATGTCAAAGTGTCGTCGCCAAAGGTAAAAGACAGGTCAATCAATCTCTCAGTTAAGGCCAGTGAAGGACACCTTAATATATACAGTTGTCATTCATGCACCACTTTGTCCTCTCATATGACAGGCTCACTCACTTCTTTTCAGTTACTCAACATGTTCATTCATAGGTTCTCCAAAGACTCATCAAATCCAGGGGAAAGTCTCAAAGCAAGCACCTAAATGTACAGATGATGGCAGGAGATAAACTCGCCCAGTGTCCACCAGTGAGTCCTGTTACATCAGTACTGTGCATATACACTTTTTTTTTTCTCCTGTTCATTTTTTGGCTTCATTCCCGTTGTTTTGTTCTGCTTCAGGAAATGTTTGATGTCATTCTGGATGAGAATCAGCTGGAGGATGCGTGTGAACACTTGGCCGAGTACCTGGACATCTACTGGCGTGCAACTCACCTGCCAGGCTCCGCCCCTGCAAACCCCATATTGGAGCAAAAGGTGGTAACCCCACCCTCAGGCAACTCCAGCCAACAGGTGAGTGTGTTCAAAAAGATTATTGCTCATTACCGTTGATTTTGTCAGTAATACATATAAAGTAGGATCCCAAATACTGCTTAAAATATGCAACTTCATCAAAATTATAGCATTTGTTTATTGTTAGAACAATAAGATCCAAGCAGTTAGGTTTGGGCATGGAATATTTTTACTCTCACATGTGTGGGAACAGGCAGTACAAAATGAATTAGTCTGCTAGTTTGGGAAATAGACTAAATGCAATAGAAAATATCTCTGTGCAAGCAGGATGAGATCAATAATGAACTTGAGTGATGTAGCTGAGGTTGAGGAACTGCCAGAGCCAGAATTCACAGACCATGATCACACTACTGGCATTTCTACATCTACATTTCTACATCTTCCCTTTTAGGCCATTCCTACTGTTGGGATTAAATCTGAATACTGATAGGAATATTTGAAGCACTAAACAGATAGAGATACAGATAGTGGCATTGCGCTACAGCACTATATCTGTGGAGGCAGGTAGGCACAGGTTTAAAGAAACAGTCCTACGCACAACTCTACCTTTAAGGGATTACATCATTTAAGACTTTAGACATTAGGAACATAGAGTATAACACATAATATGCTGTAACAGCAGTTTTAAAAAATGAAGCAAGAGATTTGGCACATCATTTCCAATGTTTTAAATAATGCATTCTTGAATAATAAGCATCTGAGTAAATTTGGATTTTGTATTAGTTTTGGATGACGGTTTTTGCATCTCACAGCCTCTCATTCTGATACTTTCTTTCTCAGTTCTCTGAGACACAGGAATTGATTGAATGAGTGCTGTCAAAGCTCTGGGTAGGTACCTGATTTCATTTCAGTTCTTCAGTTTCAATAATGCTTTTTGTTTCTGTGGCTTCCCTGGGTGAGGATAGAGTATTCAGTAAAGCCACTGCAGCATCATCAAGTCGTGCTGTGCTCATGTACTGAACGCAGTCTATCCTCAGCTTACAGTACAAGTGGTGGAAAGTTCCAGAGCCTCCCTCAGTCTATCTCTCAGAGGTCAGCCCCTCTCGGCCCCTGAGTGGAGCAGCTGCCCCCTGAGGGGGAGGAGGATGGAGAAATGAGGAAGAGGATGAACTCCACCATACTGGGCACACAGGAGGCACCACTTCGACCGCAACTAGCACAGGCCTGCGTGCCCTGTCTCCACGTCTCAGGACCGCTCCACTGCAGCACAACTTACACACACATTTGCAACACAATACCTGGCAGCACACACTTGAGAGCCCTATTCGGATAGGATTAATTCTACATGGGCCGTCAATTCTTTGCAGGTGCTACTCAATGATATTATTTTTTTTCCAGATCGGCAGTGTTAGTGTATTTCTCAATCCTCCCCTGAGAAAATCCCAGCCAAATGATCACTGGTCTGATCATTTTAGTGCTGCCCAAATAGACATTTCTGCAGTTTGATCTTCCATCCATCCATCCATCTTCTATACCGCTTTATCCTTTTCAGGGTCACGGGGAAACCTGGAGCCTATCCCAGGAAGCATCTGGCACAAGGCGGGGTACACCCTGGACAGGGTGCCAATCTATCGCAGGGCACACAATCACATACACATTCACACACCCATTCATACACTACGGACACTTTGGACATGCCAATCAGCCTACCATGCATGTCTTTGCATGACTGGAGGAGGAAACCGGAGTACTCAGAGGAAACCCCCACAGCACGGAGAGAACATGCCAACTCCGCACACAGCCGAACGTGCTAACTACTAAACCACTTGTACACACTCCTGCATGTGGTTAGTCTTCTATGCGCAGACCCACCTCTAGCAGTCCCAATTAATGGAGACCATTGGACAGGTTTACCCCCAAAATATTTCAGTCTTCACTAGTAGCCCGTTAGAAGTGTAATGACACAGACTGATTCAATTGCATATCATAATGAAAGCTATAAAGCTTCACTTCATTTTCATGCCAGTATATCATGATTGCAATTTATATTAATACCTCAACTTTATAACTATTGGTAAAAATCCTCTACTGCCACTGTCATATATGGCATCCCTCAAGGACCAGTCCTTGGTTCCCTTCTTTTCACCATATACAGTATATTCCTTTCCTTAACCAGATCATCTGCAGACATGGTCTTAGCTTTCATAGTTACACAGACAGAGATTTATCTCAGTACAAGGTCCACCACAGCTCTTCCTCCCACCTCTTTAACTGAATGTATTCATGATTACATGATATATAAAATCATAAACGGACACCATCTTCCTTAAATTAAACCCTGGCAAGACTAAAATCTCGTCGCTCCTAAATCTCGTCTCTAAAACTACTCAATTTTCATTCGACATTGATGGCACTGTTAAACCTTTTACAAATCTCGAACAATATTTGACAACACACTTTGAACTTCATTAGGTCACTCACGAAAGTCCTATTTCTCACTTACAAAGCACTAAATGGCCTCGCCCTGCCTCAACTGAGCTTCTACAGCCCTAAACCCCTGCCCAGACTCTCAACTCCAGCAATACTAGTTTGCTAGTAGTGCCCAAGACCTCTCATTTTAAATGTTTGCTTAAATCATTTCTTTCTTCTACAACATTTTCCCTTCCCCAATAGGATTTGCTTTCTCTTTTTTTTAATGGTTTAATACATAGATGTTTGTGCAGCGACCTTGAGTGTTAGAAAGATGCTATATGAAAGGGAAAGCTTTCTTCCTCTTCTTATTCTTATTCATCTTCTTATTCTTATTATTATTATTCATGATCCAGTAATGTGATCATATTGCCATTTATACATGGGAAACAAACCATGCTTCCAACATTAATTCACAGTCATCCAGATGCAAATGTTTTCACGAAGGAGGCATACAAATATTTTATTACAGACATTAACCTGAGAAACCCATGCCATCCGAATAGGGCTATTCAAACAACACACATTCACATACAAACAACCACACACATAACCGCATATACACAAATACACACATTTTCATCACAGTACCAGTGAGGACACATTCGCATACACACAACAGCCAAAACACACACACACACACACACACACACACACACACACACACACACACACACACACACACACACACACACTCCTAGTCTGAATGGTCACACTGAGAGCTGGATTGAGAGCCACAGGGCTTTTCCCAGCTCCTGGGTGAAACCTTCTGTCAGCTGATCTCTGCCAACCTGCCACTGCTCTCTGTGGTGAAGTTGGCACTGGCATCAGAGGGTCACCACATTTTCCCACAGAGAGGAGAGCCTATCACATCCTCTTACTGCACTGCCGATCTGGTCAAACACACACACAAACACACACACACACACAAACACACACACACACACACACACACACACACACACACACACACACACACACACACACACACACACACATCACCTCCTGCCCAGCTACTGCCCTGCTGCTCGCCCAGGCCATCTTCCTGCTCACTATAATTTATTTATGTGCTGAAATTGCCCAACACAACTGGCTCATCAATAATAATTTATAAACCTGTATTTATTCAGCACATCTGCAGAGAGGATACAGCAGTGATAAGAACTCAATCAGTCATTGTCTTTGTCCCAGAATCATTTATGTAAGAATTTACGTTAGCAGAAGCCTCCAATTCTCCAATATATGATATAATTTTATACACATAAATACATACAATATCTGAATCTGAGAATGAGCTAGAAAGACCCATTTAAGCAAGAAAAGTCCATTCCTTTTTCTCTCTCTTCCATGCAAAGAGGCCATCCATTATTAGTTATTTTGCTATTTTACATCATCTTAACCTAAGATTGAAGTATGTGGAGCAGCATAGTTTAAAAAAAAATTGAAAAAAAAAATTAACTTATAGAGGCGAATTGGTCAAATGAAAACATCTAAAGATGTGACAACTTTTAAATAATAACGCAGCAATGGGAAAGAATTGTCTCAGCAATCATCTGGTTGTTGAATGAACCACCCTGAACTTATGCTAGCCAGCTAATGGGAACTACATCTTTGGCATTAAAATCCAATCTAATTCAATTCAAGTCAACTTCTCTGTCATACGTATGCTCAGGTTTACAGTATAAATTAAATGATTTTTGGCTAGATGTGTTAACACACTAGCACATTCAAAGAAGAAAATAGATATAAACAACATTAAGCACCGGAATATACGCATTATATACACGATCATTAGTTATATAGTGGCAGTGAAAATGTTGCTATATATCTAAGTAATAAGCTTAGTGTGTGTCTATGCGAGTATCTGTACTTTAGAGTTTTTAAATATATTAATATGAAATTCTTCTCCTTGTAGACATTTAAGTACACGTACATTACTCATGATTTGGCTCTAGGGCAAGTAGCCCTACAAGGCTGTAGTGAGTAATGAAACCAATTGCATTCCAAATCTTTTTACTTTCAAATGTTTCACCAATCTTTTAATAACCAGCAACCCTTTACTCTCCAAGCAAAGCATCCATGTATTGGTAAATTTGGTAATTAGTTGTTTCCCCCAGTTAATAACAAACCAAATGCATGACATAAATGGACCTTCTCCTACCCAGACACCCTAAAGGATAGAAGATGAGGTGGAGGAAAGACTCCAAACTGGCTCTATTAAAAGCCAGTAAAATGATATGCTCTGGGTGACTAGCATTTGAAATTATCCCAGATCTGTTTTAATTTGAAAAGCATATTAACATCAGTTCTTTAGAAAGACATTTGAAGTGGCAGGCAGGGGGTGTTAGAGACTTGAGCAGGATGAAATGTGGTTGGGAGGGCCACACAGCCTACCTCGTCTAGTGTAAAAGGTGCCAAATGAATTTCAATGGATTTTTACTTGATGACAAACAGAGAGAAAAAAGTGTGAGAGAGAACAAACACATTAGTGATGCCAGTGGATGGTTAACTGACAGGCCAGTTTATAGTAAAAGGGTCACCACTGACTGTAGAGTTCAGGGTGCCTGTGGCTCTACAAGTTGAAAAGTTTAGCTCAGCTGGGACATGGACAGAGCTGAGGGTACTGAGTGCAAAAACTCCTGTGTGAAGGGGAAAGAGCGTGAGGATGGGTGGCCAAGGTATTGTTGTCCATTGTACATACAGTATGAGGATATTAAAACCATTGAAAGTGGTATTTGGTGGAACTAGACTGAGCTGGAATGATGGACATGTTGAACATCTCTCACTTTAGCACTGCTGCTGCTGAGGCTCACATCCTGTAGGGCAGAGCTGCGGGAGGCTACAGATGGCCCTTCAAGTGAGCTGGTACTCTGAGCCAGGAATCGCTGCTTGCTCTTGGGATTTGATGAGAACTACAAGAAGTTTGGGCTGCTCTGTGGAAATCCAGTCAAATGCTTTCATTTCATTGTTTCTGATCCTGAGGTATTCACTCTGCACTGGTCTATAGAAACACTCTGGAAGAAGTGTGCAGGACTGACGAAGTGCTTTGCTGGCACTTTGCGTAGGTTCTTCTCCATTTTCGAAATCTCAGCAGAAATATTTTAGCTCTGTTGGCCTGCATTGTAAGGAGGTTGCACACTGTTTATACATGTCTGAGATTTATCCATAAGGTTTTACAGGTTTTTGTGTTCTTCAAGAAGTTGACATTGAGTGGATGGAACTGAGAATCTTCTTGGCCTCCTGGTGTCACTTGTGGAGCTGAAGTACCTGTCTCAAGTTGTGCAGCAGAACTTATGTCTTGTCCAGAAATTTTTGAGTCTTCCAAGGTACTTCTCCAGGAGCTGTTGCAATTTCTGATATTGCTGGCACACCTCCACTTTCAGCTGATCCACCTTATCCTCCACCTGTCATTTGTCTGATCCCAGCTTGTACAACAGCTCTTTGATGTCTTGCACTTAATCATTGATACTTCATCAGCATGTGCCTTATGTCATATGCCTTATGTTCTGATGCAATTCCACGTCACAGACACCAAAGCCTTGGCTGACTGCACAACTGGATAAGCAGCAGTACTGGCACATGGTCACCTGCTCAGTCTCACAGTGATGCATGCATGGCCTCTACATCTATCAGCAGATGCCTTGAATTTGTTGGCTGAAGGTGCTTTTTAGTGTGTGATGGGCAACAGGGTGCTTTGTCCTCATCTACAAATGATGGCTAGTTCTTTTTTTTTTTTTTTTGTTCTTCATAGCATTGAACTTCTCTAATATCTTGTTTGGGTGGTTTTAGTTTGATGTTTGTCTAAAGACTGAGCCTGTTTGTAGGCCTGAGAATACTCTGGACACCTTTGGCTCAGAACTCGTAGCTGCATGGGGTCCACGAACACATCCAGATATATGAAGCAGATGAGCTCCTCCTCAGAACAATTCTTCTAGGCCTCAGCAATCTCAGCTGTCTCGGTAGAAGATATACAGGCCAGTTTTATGTTATAGGCTTTTAAACTATTTAAAATATGTCACTAGTAATTCGGCATGCCGTTTCAATTATTCTCATACTCCACTTATAAAACTAAATAAGCGGCATAATAAATAACTGCATAAATAACTGTTGATAAACCTCCATGGACGGGTTTATGGAGCGTCTCTTCCACCCATGTTCAATCAAATTCCGCAGCCAAGCCAGAAATCAGGGATCTGAATGGTGCAATCAGATAACAATGGACATGTTATTGAAAACCTGTGGTGCTTTATAAAAAACTAAACTGGAGTTCTAATTCTACGATATGAGATGCCGCTCATATTGGCTCTCCATCAAGAAACATTATTTTGGCTATGAGAGTGCTTGTTATATGAGACAACAACTGCAGTGATTATTACGCTGATATCCCAGGCAATTTTGTAGACCATTGGGGGGGGGGGGCAGTATAGCACATAATAAATAGCCAAAACATTATTGTACACATTTATATAATGAGCCGCTATTTGAATAATTGGATCATGATCAGTGAAGGTCACTGAAATTTATTTTACAGTTTAAAGCGATCCCATTTTGGGAACGCTTGCACCAATCTAACCTTTTAAAAAGTATTATTTTGCTATCTGTCATTGTTAAACGTTAAAGTGTTTTCCAAAATATATTGCCTTTCCATTGGGACGTTCTAAAATGCGTAATGTGAAAAAAGCTTAACATGGCTTCATGTACCAAAACAACGTTCATGTGACATAAAATCTCTCATGGACTTTCGTTGTCATAAACACTATCCACTTCCCAAAGGACAAAACAGTCATCAAAATAGAGAACACAATCATTTTCACAAACGTCTGTGCAGGTTTAAGCAAACGTCCAAAGGTAGAATGTCTTCCTACAGCTACACAACTGTGTTGTGTGAAGAAAACTAAATTGCGATATTGAAATAATGGAATTAATAGAGAAAAAAAATCTATATAATAATGCATGGCCTCTCTGTACTTTCTGGTTTTCATTGATTATTCAGAACAGTAAATATAACCTTTATTGCTCAATGAGTAATAAAGGTGAAATATAGTACAACTTTATACTTCTAATGTGGCATTATTATACACAGTGACCCATTTATTGGTCACTGTGGATTTCTAGTAAGAATGAGGCAATAGGAGACCCATTTAAAGGAATAGTGGCAACACATTACAACACTGTTCAGTTACTCTAAGCAGAAATGAATGAGTAGTAATATATTAACACCCTTGTTACTATTATTAACTATTAACGATCACTGGGTAATTACTTAGTAAGTAATAATAATGGAATGGTTTGGTAGTCAACTGTCTGCCAAGTAATAATTACCGAGTATTATATTTCTTCTGGAGAAATATAATACTCGGTAAAAAAATAATTATAAAAAATATAATACTCGGAAAATATAACTCATTAGTTATCACTTTACAATATGCATGTTTTTGTGATTGAAAGTGGTGATTATTTAGAAGGAACGATGACACACTTTTGCAGAAAAGAATGATGGGAGGTACGAACTCCATTCTGGTGGACATCAGAGCTTCATCTAGAGTCTCATTTGTAGGTCAATGTGCAAATACTCCATACTGTTCCTCCTTAGTCCCAGTAAAGTTATCACTGAGTTACTGAACAGTATTGCAAAGTGTTACCAAAATAGTTTAGCAAAGATTTATACAACGTACACAATTCCCCCCAACCCCATATGAAATATACTAGCCAGGACTTCATCTGCTTCTTTAGTTTTCCTCTGGTTCTACAGGAAGCTAACAAGTAAGAGAAGTCTATCTCAAACTAAATCTTTTCCATAAATACATGCCTAAACCTTCATATACATGCTTCAGATGACATCATTAAGCTGAATTAAGCTATTTATACCACAGCATGGCTGAATTCTTGAATCAGGCAAGTGTTAATTTATTTGATATAACCTCAGCTTTGACAGTATTTCCTGCTGTAACATAAGTGATAAATTTATATTAATGCGCTCTTTCTAATGTGTTATTCTTCCTTTAGTAAAAGCTCACACACAGGGACTTGGCTTTGCATAATTTAAGGCTAATAATAAAACGATTTGTTGCTATAATAAAAACTGTGTTGCTATTTTAAAAAGAAAAATGTATAGTTTTTGATATGATTAAGTTTTCTGTTATGTACCTTTTTAAGGAAGGAGTCTTCAGTATCAGTGCTTGTAATAGTCAGTTACACAGTCTACAGGAGAGTCTTCAGGATAGAGGAATTTGTGCTTTACGGTTTATTGTTAACATATCAAGCTGCATTTTTTTTTTTTTTTTTGCTTGTTTTTTTTTTATTTTTATTAACTTCAAGAGAGAGAAAAAGAAGAAGCTGGTGGGGAAACGCCTGTTCATAGCTGCTATAACATAAGTGATAACATGGATGTTCCATAACATTAAATATAAACTATAACTATAAATTGTTCAAAAGCATGATGTGCTGTTCAAATTAAAATGTTTAATTTGATGGCGATGTGCTGTGGTATAAGAGGAATAATACACTTATAAGAGGTATTAGAGGCTGTGCTGTTACAGGATAATAATCCACTTGGTAACATTATCACACCACCCCACTGTGGATTGTTTTCCTAAAACAGCATGGCCCAGAGTGTGTTATTCCTTACTTAGCATCAACACAACTTCCAGTTTAACTGGTACAACTCTGCCCTTCAAAATTTGCTAGACTGATGGTGAAAAAATGATGCCAAACTGCATT
Organism: Ictalurus punctatus; assembly: GCF_001660625.3. Classification (NCBI taxonomy): domain Eukaryota; kingdom Metazoa; phylum Chordata; class Actinopteri; order Siluriformes; family Ictaluridae; genus Ictalurus; species Ictalurus punctatus. Next base: position 20,054,914 of record NC_030430.2, read on the forward strand.
AAGGTAAAAATGTATTCCTGTTATTTATCTGTCTAGATTAGAGTAAGCCATGGAAAAGATTTTGGATGAGGCTTACTTGCCTCATACAAATTTGCCTCGTAGCTCTAATGTCGGACCTCAAACATATCTTAGTTGATGAATTCTGTAAATTAGAGGGTTTTTTTTTTTTTTTTTAACTGAATCATTTTAATACCACTGCTTATACATATCATAATCATTCATCTTCAGTAAGCACTTTATCCTGGTCAGGGTTGTGGTGGAGGCGGAACCTGTCCCAAAATTCATATTCTCAATTCTATCATATTTAAATATCCTTCCAGTCAAGCGTTATTGAACAAATGGAGTTTCTTTTTTTAATTATTATTATTACAGTTTAATCTCAGACCAAACAAAATGATACAAATAGCAATTGAATAAAGAAACTAAGTCAGTGTGGAACTTATTATTAACGGTTTGCTCAGATCCTAATGGGACTCTAAATGAGTATTGTTTTGTTTTTTTTGTTTTTTTTAAAGCTGGCATTCTTGGAGGGTAAATCTGATAAACTATAGAAAAACCTTATAGACAGTGCTAGTTTTAACTGTAAAACATACACATGGACTGTACTATGAGTGATAAAGATTTTGGACAATATATTGTGTCAATAGAAATACGCCATTTAAAATTTAAAAAAAAAAACTCAATTCCCTAAGCATTTAAGTTCTTAAAGCTATTCCTTGGTTTGATTTTCAGACTTTAGTGTTTTCATGACAAAATATATACAGGGTACAAAAACTTATGACTGGCAGTGTATATTTCTTTGTTTAAACGCAGAGATTTTAAATGCCCAGATTGTCCGCTCATACCTCCATTTGCTGATCTTTAGTATTTCATTTACTAAAGATCAGCATATGGAGATCATTTTAGTCACAAATCTGATGCTCTTGTTCATTCATTCTTGCCTGCTTCATTCTGTTCATTCGATCTTGCCTGCTGTTTTTCCGCACAAAGAAACTACACCTCGGAAGGGAATGTATCTTAAAATTCACTGGATAAATATGTTACAACTTGCAAGACAATCTTTCAGCTTATCTAACACTAACCTAACCCACCGTATACATGTAGATCTGATCATTCTGTATAGTATAGTTCATTAAGAGCATGCATTCATACTTCACCTTCTCCAGGGGTTTTTTCAAGTTTGCTTCATGCCCCACATGTATAGAACAAGCCTGCCAGGATCATCAAAGATGGCTCAGTACAAACTGCTCGTGTATATATGTTAAACTGTTACCGTTAAAGGAATATTGCACCCAGAAATGCTGTATTGCTTAAAATGATTCAAAATTTCACTTTTTAGCTAAGCATCCTCCATTAGCTTTTAAATCGTTATCATGTTAAGCGATTCTTTTTAGCATTCATGAGTAAAAATATTCCTTTCATATTTTTTAGCACATGTATTTATGCATATACGCATATCCAAAAAAAATTTTAAATGCAAATAATTCTAAACTTCTTCCTACACATGTACTATATCATTATTTATCTCTAGCACTAAAGTTGTTTGGGACCATGCAAATCTACTGCTAGTTCTTATGAAATGATGTTTGTGGTTTGAAAAGCAAAAAAAAAAAAAAAAAAAAAAAAAAAATGCAAGAATGCAAGTGACACTTGAAGCACAGCAAAATCTGTTCTTCCTATTCGATGGCGTCTACTAAATACCACAAAGTGATGTCTTTTGCGACACAAAATGCATTTGAAATTCTAGGTTTTTGTTTTGGTTATCTGTGTTTTTCCACACAGATAACTTCTGTATGCAATACGAAGACAAGCAGAGATAGAGGAATACTTAGACTATATATTAACGAGATGGAAATCTATACAATTGCACTGTTTTCTTTTTTAAGAGTCTGCTTTACAATGCAAGAAATGCACTTTGTATATCTGTGTGTATATCCTCTTCTGATAGTTTTTACAGTGTATGACAGAAAAGGCATCCACTAATATAATCACTTGAACACAAACTCACATAAAAAGCTACTACCCTAGACCCTGCACTGTATGGATTCTCTGCTCTGAAAGTTAAAAATAAATAAAATAAAGATGAAATACAATATAATAGTTTTCGTTTGTCTGGTGTTTTTGACTCCTGCTTTTGATTTATTATTATTATTTTTTTTTAATTATGGGGAGTTGCTGAGAAATAAATGACTTTCCATTCTCCACGCATCCACTAGGGGGCAGTGTTTGCACAGTTTAGTGCTGCACGTTTGTAAACGAGTTTATAGTGTGTACTGGGGATTAAGGAAAACTCCACCCTGAACTTTCTTCACAATTTTTTAAATAAGCATGCGATCAGCAGTGACATCCAACATTTATTTAGTAATTAAATTCTTTTTCAGTTGGCGCCAGTGGGATTTATAACTTGCTTCATCTCTACCTGAAGAGAGCAACACAGCAGCGCTTTAGTCTTTTAGTCTGTCCAGCTCTCTCACCTCCTCATCTGTACACTCTGCTCAAACAGATGAGGTTCCAGAGCTTCAACATTCCTGCTAATACCACTATCAATGCCATTGAGCTTATTATCTCATAGAACGCTAATGAACTGAGTCGAGTGTTTGCTGTAAGACAACACCACCGCTAACCCAGAAGAACATTAAGGCTCATCTGAATTTTGTCAAAACACACTTTGATGATCCTCAAATGTTTTGGGAGAATGTTGTGTCGAAAGGGGAACTGATTGGAAGACAGGGGTCCCGTTACATCTGCCGTAAACCAAACACAGAATTCCACAAAAAGAACATCATACGTGCGGTCAAGTGTGGTGGTGGAAGTATGATGGTGTGGGGATGCTTTCTGCTTCAGGACCTGGGCAACTTTCAATAATTGAGGGAAACATGAATTCTGCTCTCTACCAGAAAAACCTAAAGGAGAATATCTGGTCTTCAGTCTGTAAATTGAAACTCAAGCGCAACTGGATTATGCAGCAAGACAATGATCCAAAGCATAGGAGTAAATCCTAGTCCTAGAAGTAAGTGAAAGACTGATCTCCAGTTCTCGGAAGCATTTGTTTGCAGTTATTGCTGATAAGGTGACACAACCAGATGGCAATTAGTTTTTCACATTGGTGATAGGTGTTGGATAACTTTTTTTGCTTCAATAAAAGTAAATAAATAAAAATAAAAACTGCATTGTGTGTTTACTCAGGTTGCCTTTGTTTTATGTTGTATTTCGTTTGAAGATCTAAAATTATTTATTATGAGACATACAGAAAAGGTGAAACAGAAGAAATCAGGCAAATACTTTTTTCCAGCACTGTACCTGTATACTGGTAAAAAAAAAAAAAAAAAAAAAAAAGGAAAAATATATAAATATAATATAAGGGATTTAAAAGAAAGGTGGCAGCAACAGTATGACTATATCTGGGAATAAAATGCAGATATGTGGTGTTGTTTGTGCAATACAGTGAGGGAAAAAAGTATTTGATCCCCTGCTGATTTTGTACGTTTGCCCACTGACAAAGAAATGATCAGTCTATAATTTTAATGGTAGATTTATTTGAACAGTGAGAGACAGAATAACAACAAGAAAATCCAGAAAAACACATGCCAAAAATGTTATAAATTGATTTGCATTTTAATGAGGGAAATAAGTATTTGACCCCCTCTCAATCAGAAAGATTTCTGGCTCCCAGGTGTCTTTTATACAGGTAACGAGCTGAGATTAGGAGCACACTCTTAAAAGGAGCACTCCGAATCTCAGCTTGTTACCTGTATAAAAGACACCTGTCCACAGAAGCAATCAATCAGTCAGATTCCAAACTCTCCACCATGGCCAAGAGGAAAGAGCTCTCCAAGGATGTCAGGGACAAGATTGTAGACCTACACAAGTCTGGAATGGGCTACAAGACCATTGCCAAGCAGCTTGGTGAGAAGGTGACAACAGTCGGTGCGATTATTTGCAAATGGAAGAAACACAAAAGAACTGTCAATCTCCCTCGGCCTGGGGCTCCATGCAAGATCTCACCTCGTGGAGTTGCAATGATCATGAGAACAGTGAGGAATCAGCCCAGAACTACACGGGAGGATCTTGTCAATGATCTCAAGGCAGCTGGGACCATAGTCACCAAGAAAACAATTGGTAACACACTACGCCGTGAAGGACTGAAATCCTGCAGCGCCCGCAAGGTCCCCCTGCTCAAGAAAGCACATATACATGCCTGTCTGAAGTTTGCCAATGAACAACTGAATGATTCAGAGGACAACTGGGTGAAAGTGTTGTGGTCAGATGAGACCAAAATGGAGCTCTTTGGCATCAACTCAACTCGTCGTTTTTGGAGGAGGAGGAATGCTGCCTATGACCCCAAGAACACCATCCCCACCGTCAAACATGGAGGTGGAAACATTATGCCTTGCGGGTGTTTTCCTGCTAAGGGGACAGAACAACTTCACTGCATCAAAGGGATGATGGACGGGGCCATGTACCGTCAAATCTTGGGTGAGAACCTCCTTCCCTCAGCCAGGGCATTGAAAATGGGTCGTGGATGGGTATTCCAACATGACAATGACCCAAAACACACAGCCAAGGCAACAAAGGAGTGGCTCAAGCAGAAGCACATTAAGGTCTTGGAGTGGCCTAGCCAGTCTCCAGACCTCAATCCCACAGAAAATCTGTGGAGGGAGCTGAAGGTTCGAGTTGCCAAACGTCAGCCTCGAAACCTTAATGACTTGGAGAAGATCTGCAAAGAGAAGTGGGACAAAATCCCTCCTGAGATGTTTGCAAACCTGGTGGCCAACTACAAGAAACGTCTGACCTTTGTGATTGCCAACAAGGGTTTTTAAACCAAGTACTAAGTCATGTTTTGCAGAGGGGTCAAATACTTATTTCCCTCATTAAAATGCAAATTAATTTATAACATTTTTGGCATGCGTTTTTCTGGATTTTTTTTGTTGTTGTTATTCTGTCTCTCACTGTTCAAATAAATCTACCATTAAAATTATAGAATGATCATTTCTTTGTCAGTGGGAAAACGTACAAAATCAGCAGGGTATCAAATACTTTTTTCCCTCACTGTAGGTGCCACAATGCAGAAGAGTCTTGATGCATGCCTTCCTTGTACCCTGAGAGATGGTGGCACAAGTCTAGTGGTGCTAGAGGTTCTGAGGGAGCGTGGTGCAGTGCGGGGTGTGATAAGTGATTTGAGGTAAGTAGGTGCTGGTCCATTTTTGGCTTTGCAGGCAAGCAGACAGCTACAGGAAGCCAGTGGAGGGAGCGTAGCAAAGGGTGGTGTGGGAGAACTTAAGAAGGTTGAAAACAAGTTGAGCAGCTGCATTCTGGATCAGTTGCAGAGGTCAAATGGTGCTCAGTGGCAGACCTGCCAGGAGTACTTTGCAGTAGTCTAGTCTCGAAATGTCAAGAGACTGAACCAGCACCTGAGTGGCCTGTATGGATAGAAATGGATGAATCCTTCTGATGTTGTAAAGGAGAAATTGACATGAGCATGTCAGATTAACAATGTGAGAGGAAAAGAACAGTTGATTGTCCAAGGTCACCCCAAGGTTGCATGCAGTAACCGAAGGTGGAATCAGAGAGTTGATCAGGGAGATCACAAGATCCTGATGAATCAGCTGAGATGAACAGCAGTTCAGTTTTGCTGGGATTAAGTTTCAGCTGATGAGCTGCCATCCATGATGAGATGTTTGCCAGACATGCTGAGATCTGAGCAGAAACAAGGGAATCTTAGGGAGGGAAGGAGAGGGTGAGTTGAGTGTCATCCACATAGCAGTGGTATGAGAACCTATGTGAGGATATGACCTCATCAAGAGATCGAGTATAGAGGGAGAACAGAAGAGGACCAAGTACTGAGCCTTGTGGGATACTAGTGAGGTAATTTGGGTTTATTAACAGGAATGTACAGGTGGTATGGGTGTTGTGCAAACAAGTCCAAGCTCTAGACCTAGGAGTCCAAGCTCTAGCTTCTCTAGGCTCTGTCCTTTTTTTTCTATGTCGAATTTCACATTAATATTACATTCAGTGGTGCTGGAAAATGGTGAATGAGAAAAGAAGCTCTTGCTCTTTAGTTTTTGAAAACTAACAGCAAAACCTGGCCATTATCCCTTATGCTTGAGATTGTTGAGATATTTTTTAGCATGTTAAATGTCATTATAACTGCACCAACAATGTCCCCTCTGTGACATCAGCACGGCACACAACCACAGGAAGATTGAAAATACAGCACCAATTAATAAACATTAATAAATAGTACCAGGGGGCAGTGGTGGCTTGGTGGTTAAGGCTCTGGGTTGCTGGTCAGAAGGTCAGGGGTTCAAGCTCCAGCACTGCCAGGCTCTGGGTTACTGATCGGAAGGTCGGGGGTTCAAGCCCCAGCACTGCCAATCTGCCACTGTTGGGCCCTTGAGCAAGGCCCTTAACCCTCTCTGCTCCAGGGGTGCTGTATCATGCTATGAGCCCAGCTTCTGGACATGCTGGGGTGTGCGAAAAAAAGAATTTGGACTTTTCCTTTAAGTATTACGTCTAGCACTCACAGATCTGTTAGGGTTATGTGTCGTGTGTATGTGTGTGCTCACTTTGCACTTTTCCTATCAAGCTCGTGTTCACCTTGTTTGTTGTTCTGTTGACACGAGTGAAGCAGGGGGATCGTAGCTACAATTTGTTGCTGCACAGTCCGGAGTGTGTCACCCTGGCACAGTATCTCATTAGCAAATGCTAATTAACTCCCTACTGCGACTCTGCTGGAGCAAGTGAGAGGTTGAAGCCAGGTCAGGGGGTACTGTTGGGATCTCTCTCTCTCTCTCTCTCTCTCTCTCTCTCTCTCTCTCTCTATTCTTTTCCTTTTCCCAGTTGCAGTATAGCAGAATCTAATTTCTTATGCCGCACTGGCACTCCTCACTATCACTAGCTACTGAGCCGGGCAGAGAGCAGAACTTAATAGTAAGATTCATACCCTGGAAAGAAGGAAAAAGGAGAGAGAGGGGAGATATAATAATGCTGTGGACTTTTATGCTAATCTTTGCGCACTTTTCCTCACAGCTTAACATGGTTGTCTTACTGTCTAGGTGGATTTTATTAAAATGTTCAATTCCCAAAATGATACATGTGTGTCACAGCTTGGGTTTACTAAACATGGGCTTATTTTTATGGGTTTATGTTTTTCCATGAGAACTAGGAGACTGCCTACAGGTTAGAAAGCCTGCCATGTTCAACATGTGTTGAGCAATCCATCTAAAAGTTTTAGTAGCTTCTACTTATTAAAACCATACTATGATTTTCTCCTGGGCTTCTGGGTTTGGTTTTATAATATGTAAACGCATGTTTTAGTTTATTGTACATATATAAATAGATTTACTGCACTCATGCATAGGCATCAATTTAACTACATTTATTTATCTTATTTATCTTATCTTAAGATTTGCTTAACATAATATCAAATTAGATCAAATTAGTTCATGGTTAGCTCTAAGCATAAAATATTCATTTTGTTTTTCTTTTTAATATCTTCTACTTATTTCATTGGTTTCTGCCTAAACTTTTGAGTACCTAAACATTTGGCAGGATATACTTTTTTTTTATTATCTGCCACCGTTCCAGTACCAACCAATGATTTTCGAAGCTACACAAGGAACAGTGCAACCAGTACTGTTTGAGGCTGATTTGGTAAATAAACTGCATCAGACAAAATAAACACAGAGCAAAACAGAGCCACCATTTTTTAAAAGAACACTTAAAAACCCTGATGAATTTTTCTTGTTTGAAAATAGAAGCGTTGAGCAATGAGGCATTGAGTCCTTCTCAGCCAAATACAGCCAGACTGCCAATCAGACAAAGAAACAAAGTTAATCCAAGCACTTCTTCTATGTCAGACTTGATGGTGTATTCACACCAAATTGTAATAAAATAGTTGCTTTTACAGTCGTCAATGTGATCGTCCACTGTTTTTGTTTTTGAATGTTGCGTGGAAACCACACCCGGAGGTCCCATGCTCCCCCTCGCCCTTTATTGTGCCAGATTGTATGTGACACTTGAAGTTGTTGATTATTCAGCTCCACCTGGCCTGTGTGTGATGCTCCGGTGGTGGCGAGAGGGGAATTCTCACCTCGCAGTGTCCTTTTATGAGCTCCTTACAAAAGGCAAGCAGTACACATATCAGATTTATCCATGACACTCACAGTCAGGTCCATAAGTATTCGGACAGTTGCGCAATTTTTGTAATTTTGAAATGATGCAATCAAGATGAAGTGAAGTGTATCAGCTATCATGCTTTAATTCAAGGGGTTTAAAAATTAAGTGAAAATAAAATATTTCATTAACCTTTTAGGAATTACAGCCATTTTTACATAGCCCCTTCATTTTCATGGGCTCAAAAGTAATTGGACAAACTAACATAATCATAAATATTAAGATTATTTTTAATACTTGGATGCAAATCCTTTGCAGTCCATGACTGCCTCAGATTTAACACCCAGGCTTTTACTGCAGCTGTGTTCAGTTGCTACTTGTTTGTGGGTCTTTCTGCCCTCAGTTTTGTCTTTGGTAAATGAAAGCATGCTCAATTGTGTTGAGGTCATCAGATATTTAAGAACATTTCATTTAATTCCTTTGCGTTTAGAAGCCCTTGGGTTGCTTTCACTGTATGTTTTGTGTCAACATCCATCTGCACTATGAAGTGCCATCCTAACAGTTTTTTAGATTTTGACTCAGTCTGAACATAAAGTATAGCTCTATACACTTTAGAGTTCTTCCTGTTATTTCTATCAGCAGTCACATCATCAATAAACACCAGTGACCCGGTTCCATTGGCAGCCATACATGCCCGTGCCATAACACGGCTTTCACATGTTTGACAGATGATGTAGTATGCTTTGGAACATGAGCCTTCCTTTCCTCCTCCATATTCTTCTCTTCCCATCATTCTGGTACAAGTTAATCTTGTGACGTTTTGTAAGAGAGAACCAAAGTCCACTGACTCTCGGGGGTCAAATAGGGAAACACATAGTGCCTGGGGTAACACATAGTGCCTCAGATGATACAAACACTTCATTGTGCATGAGGATGAGCTCTTCATTGCATTATTATTATTATTATTATTATTATTATTATTATTATTATTATTATTATTGTTGTTGTTGTTATTGTTGTTGTTGTTGTTGTTTAAGATTAGTATCTGTGTGATTTTGCAACAAGGGTCTAGTGGACTGAAAATGTTTTTTTTTTTTGTTCATACTTCATTAAAAACATAATAATCAAGTAAATTTTAAGTCTGTGGAATTCTATTCTTTTGAATGCCATTAAATCTTCAGTGTGAGGGTTTGTTGTTGTTGTTATTGTTGAATTGACTAAGTTACTTAAGACTGCACCTAGCTGTTTACCTTCAACAAGGCTCTGCCATGTTCTGCCAAAATATTCACAAAAATACTCTACTCTCATGGATATAAAACAATTGCAAACAAAACAACAACAAAAATGTCTTAAATGTAGGTGTGCAACAATTATTGGTACCCTTTTAGTCAATACTTTGTGCTACTTGCCTTTGCCAAGATAACAGCTCTGAGTCTTCTCCTATAACGCCTGATGGGGTTTGAGAATACATGGCAAGGGATCTGAGACCATTCCTCCATACAGAATCTCTTCAGATCCTTCAAATTTCAAGGTCCACGCTGGTGGACTCTCCTCTTCAGTTCACCCCACAGGTTTTCTATGGGCTTCAAGTCAGGGGACTGGGATGGACATGACAGGACCTTGATTTTGTGGTCAGTAAACCATTTTTGTGTTGATTTTGATGTATGTTTTGGATCATTGTCCTGCTGGAAGATCCAACCAGATCCAACCAGATTTTCATTTAATATCTGTAGATATTTGATAGAGTCCATGATGCCATGTATCCTAACAAAATGTCCAGGTCCTCTGGCAGAAAAACAGCTCCAAAACATTAAAGATCCACCACCATATTTAACCGTGGGCATGAGGTACTTTTCCATATGGCTACCTCTTTGTGTGTTCCAAAACCACCTCTGGTGTTTATTACCAAAAAACACTATTTTGTTTCATCAGACTATAGAACCCGATCCCATTTGAAGTTCCAGTAGTGTCTGGCAAACTGAAGACAAACTGAAGTTTGTTTTTGGATGAGAGTAGAGGCTTTTTTCTTGAATCCCTTCCAAACAACTTGTGGTGATGTAGGTGACTTCGAATTGTAGTTTTGGGGACTTTCTGACCCCAAGATGCAACTAACTTCTGCTATTCTACAACCGTGATCCTTGTTGATTATATAGACAATATAGACACACATCCAATTCCAGGTTGATTCATAACATTTC